>NW_025796728.1:10776078-10977495 GCF_021613505.1 Equus quagga | reverse complement strand
TGGTGTGGCCTTCCCACATCGGGGGAGGGGAGGAGGGGGGGAATACTTAGGGCAGAGGAGAATTTGTGTTTCTTGCAGGCAGCTCGCTCCCAGGAGGAAGAAAGGAAAACCTGAGCTGAGCACGCCCAGTATTGTTCCCCAATTCACCAAGTAGGTTAAGCCATCTCCTTCCTCTCCTAGCCACTACAGAACGTGAGAGGAAGAGAGTCCAGGAGGCCACTCTTCACAGAGAGGAGAGACATCAAGGAGCTTAAGAGGAGTTCGCCCTTACCTGTTGGCAGAGTGTCGTGAAAAGGGGATAAAAAAAACTATCACAGTTCTTGAGCTCAAGTCTCTTACATATATGTATAGTCTAATCCTATTGTTTTAAATTGATTTTTATGAAGATATTGTATTTGTGCACGACTTGTGTAGATAAAAAAGAAAGAAAAAAATGCATGAAAGTAAACATCGCGTGACCTCCACTTCCATACAGGAAGGAGTGGTCTATAGTACACCAAATCTTCTGCCAGGAAAAACTGGAAAATCTAGACACCATAAAAAAAAATCTTTTAAAAGCGTCAGAGAGCTGGATGAAGCAATAAGGATTAGAAGGGACCTGAGTCTGGACAAGGGAGAACTGCAGGGAGCTGAGCTGCTAATTGGCAGCCACGTTTCCCCTGGGGGCTCCTCATCCTGCAAGCAGCAGAGCAACAGCCACTTCCTCGAAGGACCCTACCTTTATCCTCCATTACAACTGTCTGGTAGCATGCACTGCGATTTGTAATTAAATGTTGATTTAATTGAGTTTTTATCTGTCTTTACCTTTAAACTATAAATTTCTTGCAGTCAGGAAAAGAGTTTATCTATCTTGTTTACTGTTGTATTCCTAACTTCCACACAGTGCCTGGTACACAGTAAATATTTAGTTGAATTTGTTGATTTGAGTTGAGTTGAATTGAATTAAATTGAATTGAAAACAGTGAATGCTTTCTGGCCCTTTCAGATTTCCTGGATTCCAGAAGCACCTCTTCCCCCTGGAGGCCCTCTTCCCATGAGACTTTGTCAATAGGGTCAAATTCAAGCTCCTTTCTGTCTACAACTGAATCCTCTGTATCTTGCTCTAATATCTCTAGGGATTGGAAGTGGGTGGGGTTGGGAGCCTTACTATCAACCCTCTAAACTCCCAGGTCACACCCAAACCAACACCCTTAGGGCCCCAGGCCCCTCTCTCCCTAACCACAGAAAGTCCTGAGGCTCTAACAGAAAAAATCTAAGAACTTCTACCGTGAGACCCTATCAGACATCCAGTTTATGTTTAACTCAACCTATTTCATGATCTCTCCAAAGCTCTGTAGGTTCCTGAAGTCCACTTGCTCTCAAACACCTACCTCAAGATTCCAAAACCAGGCTTGTCCACCTTCAGTCCCACTGCCTCGCCTCTAGGCCCCATCTCCCTCATTCCCCCCCCCCCCCCCTGGGCTTCCCCCCCCACTGGGGGTTCCACAAAGTCCCCAACCCGAGGGAGCCCACGCTCCATGAGTGAAGACGCTGATAGGAAAAAAACTACGTGGGACCTATTTAAGCCCTCAATTTCGAGTTACTTTAAAAGTATGTTTGTAAGTGTGACTTGACATTCTCCAAACTTTATTCCTGTGCATTTCAGGTCCTCCTTTCCCTTTCTTTAGTATGAAGAACCGTGACTACAGCCAAGGAAACTGGGTTCTAGTCCTAGCTCTGCTACTGTATGATGTTGGAGCCTTGTTTTCTGATGGCACTCTGACTTACTCGCTTTCGAGTTTGGTCCTTTGATGTTCCCAGCAGGGAATTTTATTTTCTTTGAGCACCCTGAGGCTACGAGGCTCAGGGAAACCAACACACGGCCCACACTTACAGGAGACTTGCATATAAATCTGATGCCACATAATTAATTGCAATGAGAAGTATGCCTGAATTGAGTCCTACCCCCACCCAGGATCAAGTGACCAAGGAATCCAAACCGCTCATGAGAGGCTCTTTTGGTGCCTGTAGAAGAACCCCTGGTGCTGTGGGTGAGAACAGAGGTCCTGGTGCCAGGTCGCCCCTCTCTGCTACCTGACTAGCTGTATGAGATATTCACCTTGAATAAATTACTTAACTTATCAAAGCCCCAAATTTCGTAGTTGTCGCGGAGACAGTACATCTACTCCATAGATTCGTTGTGAGGATGAAATAGACCATCAGATGTCAAGTGCTTAGAACAGCCCTGGGCACAGAGGAAACCTCTTTAAATACTAATGCGACAAACTCACCCAGGTATGGAGAGTTTGAAAAAGCTTTCTCCGGCTTAGGCAGCTCACACGTCTCCTGATCAGAACCTGGGCCCCGTGGGGCTGGATACACACCAATGGAGTGGCCTCAAATACCTCCTTTCAAGGATCCATATTGGCCACACACTTTTATTGTCACATTGAGCTTTAAACACTCGGATTAATTCAGTTGACTAAGTTACACCTTTCTGTGTTTACATTTAGTCCCAGATTGTGCTCTGAGGCACCTGAGGGCCAGGGCTGGGGTTTGTTTCACCTTTAAATCCCCACTGTTTCACATAGTGCCTACAGAGTATAGTCCTCCCTCAGTATCCGAGGAGGATTGGCTCCAGGACCCCCTCCCCACCGCCGCAAGTACTCATATCCAAGGATGCTCAAGTCCTTTTTATATAATGGCTAGTATTTGCGCATAACCTACTCACATCTTCCCATATACGCACTTTAAATCATCTCTAGATTACTTACAATACCTAATACAATGTAAATGCTGTGTAAATAGTTGTTATACTGTATTGTTTAGAGAATAATGACAAGGAAAAAAGTCTGTACATGTTCAATACGGATGCAACCATCACAGGCCTTTCCGTCCGCAGCTCGTTGAATCTGAGGATGCGGAACCCAAGGACACAGAGGACCGACTGTATTCCATAAATGTCTGTTTCATAAATGCATGGATTTGATTTTGAGTGTTTTGAGTGTCCCTGGCAGCGATCTGCAGCTCATTTTGGGGGTGGGTTAGACCTGCAGATAGCCCAGCTCATCAACTACTTTCTCCCTAGTTTCTCAGTGAGTGACATTTTCTGACCTCTTTGCCAGAATCTGGAAGCAACTTTCCAAAGCCCACTACATAGAGGAGGCCCTTGCTCAGAGGGCTGTGTACCCTACTAGGGTCTTCCCTTTCCTCAAACCCTTATCAAATCTTTCTAGTCTTTCAAGGATAAACTGATAACTGATAAATGGATGATCAATGTCTCTCCCAGTTTCTTTCTTTCTTTTTATTTAACAATCTACTTTAAACCTCGACCAAGAAATGGGAATTTCAAGAAAAATGGGGTAGATGTTTTTAGTTAAGGCCCTAAAAACAAGTAAAGAAGTTCAAGAAATTATCCAAATGGAGTTGCAGGCAGAGAGAATCGCTAGACACGTAAGGGTGCTCAGTCCCAACACAGGGGCTTTTCATTGTTCCCAAATTGGCCTGTGGGCCTGTGAGCTCCTTGGGGGCAACACCAATGTCCTCCTCGTGGAAATGGATCCAGGACCCAGCCCAGCGCCCAGTCAGAAGAGCTCTAGAAATGCTTGTGAATTGAGCTAAATTGGAACTTCCAACAAATTAAATAAGGTCAACACCACCATGGCTCATGGTCAGGCTCTCTGTCAGTGTTTCTTCAAGGGAAGTTGGTAAATGAAAGGCAGTCAGTCACAGTGACTTTGGACCCAGAGTTTGAGATTCAGACTTAGATAATCCTGGGCTCAAATCCCAGCTTTGCCTGCTTCCTTGAGTGCACACAGAGCCTGTCCCCTATTTCACAGGATTATGAGAATGGCGTGAAATCACGCGTGTGAAATCTACATTAGCAACTGCTAATACTTTCCCCACATTACTTGAGTCAGAAGCCATTCTAGAGCTTTCTCACTTAGTCCTCATACAACCCAAAGAGCAAGGTGCTGCTTTTTTTCTTTTTCTAACAACTTACACACACTTTTTTTCCTTGATGGAAAGGCTTCTCATGGTCCATAACGTGTTTTGTGTAGTTGATCTCAGCTTTGTTCACATTAACTTCAGTGAGTCATACTTTGGTTTTCTGTGCTCAAGACTGCTCAGTTACTGCTGTCGCCAGTCGGTTTATTCTGTTTCAGGATCAAGGTGGGTACTTCCATACAGAATCTTATTTTTAGTTCCTTCTCTGGCAGTTCTTTCCTGGACTCTTAGCTCTACACACTCACACTTGCGTGGAACCAGCATCCTAAAGTCGCCGAGATAAATCCCCCTACGTGGACATCACATGATGTAAATCTACCTTCTCCTTCCTGGGGTCACCAGGCGCCACCGCCTTGGCTGTGGGGTCAAGTGGGCACCTCCAGCCCTGCCCTCGAGGAAAGAGCTTTTAACCACTCTACTTCTTAGAGGATGTTGAGAAATAGAGGGGTTAAGAAAAGTCCCCAAGGTCATGCAGTTAGTGAGTGGCGGTGTGGGGACTCACGAGCAGCCCATGGTCTTCACAATTAAGGGAGAGCTATGGAGTGCCACGCGTGGCAAGTAAGTACTCGGTAAAGGTATGCTATTATTATTGCTGTTGTTGTTGTTGTTGTGTTTGGGGAGCTCAGAACCTGAGTTCCCGCAGCTACTGCACAACAGAGCAGGAACCACAGCTGGCCTCAGCATTCAGACCTGGGCCACCCTGGCTTGTTTCTCGGCTGTTCTCTCCAAGGCCTGTCCTGGGCAGCCACACCCAGCGTTCTCACCACACCCTTGTGCTCTTGCCACCCCAGAAGTTCTGGCCACACCCTGCCTGCTCCCGGAAGGCAAACAGGGCCACGGAGAAGGGCTGCATTGTTGCGCCTGTGGTCTTGGCCCTGGAGGTGGAGCGCTTTGGCTTATAAATGCCACAAATCAATAAACAGTACAAGTCAGAATTGAGGCCCTTTTGAACTTCAGCTGACCTCAACTCCCAGCCAGTTAGTCACGAGGATACATGCCCAGAGAGCTGATTCCGGGAGAGAAAACTTCCATACGGCATTTGGTCAACTACCTTGAAGCAGGGAGCTTACGTCTGGAAGAGGTGAAGTGAAGGGGGAAGTCATGTTCTCCAGGGGAAGACAGGAAGTTTGCCAGTGCCACTCAGGGCAGAAAAAACTGTCCTGGCACCAATAGAGATCGCAGTAGTGAGCGGGCACAAGATTCCTTTTCCACGGAGGGCTGGGCGGCTTGAGTAGGTTTAAACACAACAGCTAAAATTTACTGAGGGCTTCCTGCGTGCCAAGCACTGTGCTGAAGTCCTCACGTGTTTTCATTTATTGCATGCGCTCAAAGACCCTCTGAGGTGGATTTTACTGTCTTCATTTTACACATGAGAAAACCATGGTACAGAGAGGGTGAACACACTGCCCAGGGCTGCTCAGCCCAGAAGAGGCAGAACTAGAATCTGAACCCGGGTAATCTCTGATAGCCGCTCCCTGGAGGCTGGCATTGGGGTATTTCTCTCTCTGTTTCCCCTCTCATTTAATTTTGAACCAGATTTCTTATACCAAAGTATATACAGAAAAAAGATCACTTGAAGGGGCGGATGAGGGTCTCCTGAAGCCCCCTGGGGCTCCTCAGGGCAGCTGGGGAATGGACAGGATGTTGGAGAAACTTGTATTCCCAGGCAATCAACTCTGTTGCTGCTCCTAGTCTGAGAGACCCCCATTAAAGGTTAGGCCCCTCACCCATCTTTATTGCAGAGTGTTACAAGGTGGAGGGAGTGTCTGGGACCGGGACAGACCCCCCACGGAGCCGCTCTCCTCCCGACATTGTGAAAGGGACACATTTTGCCAACCCTGGTCTCCTGGCATTTCTGTTTGTGGTGCAATTTGAAGTTTGGCCCTCTGGGGTTCCTCCTGTGAGCTAATTTCCTGTAAAGGATGTGACAAAGGTCACTCGAGAGAAAACGGCTCAGCCCACGTTCCAAAGGGGCAGTGTAGCAAGTACAGCATGGGCCCCTGGCCTTACAAACCAGGTGGAAGGAGCGGGGTTCGAGGCCACCCCGAGAGCTGGGCTGGTTTGAATAGCATGCCTCCTGAGTGCAGTGAGGAAAATCCCTGCCTCCAATGTCGTTGTGGTTTCCCTGGAGTCAGGAAGCGCTGCTCTGAGCTGGGGCTTATGCAGGTTTATTGGGCTTGTGGTGATCCATGCCCATTGCAGGTCCTCCAAGAAATGTGCTGGATCGTTCAATTGTCTTCATTTATTGAAGTGCTTCTTTGATTAACACACTGTAAATACTTCAAGAATGATAGACACAGTTTTAAGCTCAGGACTTTTCGTGACAAGGGTCAGGAGTTCTGGTTCTCAAGAGCCAAGTCATCTGTGGTTAAAAGGGAATGAAGGAAATGTGGACTGTGGGCGCCCCCTGCTGGAGAGGGGGACCCAGAAACTGGGGGCCTGAGTTCAGAGCCGCCAGGTCTGAGAGTTCTTGGAGCATTTCCTGCTCCCCTCAGATGGCTCTTCCACGACTGGATTGTATAAAAGTAGCGGAAAGCAACCTGACTTAGCAGTAAAGAGGGTGGACTCTAGGGTGAGACTGCCTGAGTTCAAATCCTGTCTCTCCCACTGCTGTGTGACTTTGGGCAGGTCACTAAACATCTCTGTGCCTCACCTTTCTCATCTGTGAAATTGGGATGATAATGTTAGAACTTACCTCACAGAGCAGTTTTGAGATACAAATGAAATAATATGTCAACCACTGAGACGTATATGAGGTAATATGTGTAAACAAGTATTATAAATGTTAATTATACACTATATAATTATATATGGTTGGTTACTGCTATTATTAATGCTATTATCATTATTCTCATCTTTATTATTAATAAAATCTAAGAGAAAATTTCCCTCCTCTCTCTCAGCCCTAAAGGTCTCTCTCAGGGCCATCAAAAATTCTATCAATTTTAGGGGCTGGCCCCGTGGCCGAGTGGTTAAGTACACGCGCTCCGCTGCAGGCCGCCCAGTGTTTCGTTGGTTCGAATCCTGGGCGTGGACATGGCACCGCTCATCAAACCACGCTGAGGCAGCATCCCACATGCCACAACTAGAAGGACCCACAACGAAGAATATACAACTATGTACCAGGGGGCTTTGGGGAGAAAAAGGAAAAAAGTAAGATCTTAAAAAAAAAAAAATTCTATCAATTTTAGGGGCTGGCCTGGTGGCTCAGCGGTTAAGTTCGCATGTTATGCTTCCACAGCCTAGAGTTCGCTGGTTTGGATTCTGTGTATGTACCTATGCACCGCTTGTCAAGCCATGCTGTGGCAGGCATCCCACATATAAAGCAGAGGAAGATGGGCATGGATGTTAGCTCAGGGCCAGTCTTCCTCAGAAAAAAGAGGAGGATTGGCAGCAGTTAGTTCAGGGCTAATCTTCCCTTAAAAAAAAGAAAAAACACTTCTATCAATTTGGGAGTCATTAACAGGCAGGGAGGGGGTAGCGTGTAGATAATGATGTACATAAAATACAGCCCCCGTCCCACCCCTCAGCAAATATTCAAATTACTGTGAGCTGTCAGTCATTCACAGCTTGGCCTGTATCACAGGAAACATTCTTCTAGACACCAAAGGAAGGGGAGAAATCATGAACACAATTCCAATAATAAAGCTTTCTCAAAGGAAAAGGGTAGAACAACTTTTGTATCAGTCAGGCACTTTCAAAGTTGGTTGGGTCGTTGGCCTTCTCTTTGATAGCCAGATAAGCTGTAGACTGCCTTTTATTTTTGTTTCTGGGGAAATTTAATAAAGTTTGGTGTCTGAGGCAGCAACAGGAACCCCAATTAAACAATTAGTTTTCTTGGAAACTTAGAGATTATACGTATGTATATCCACATATATGTACATGCATTGTTGTGTGTGTATGCAAACATGTATATCTATATATTACATTTACAGCATTTTCATATATACATATATAGTGAATATTGTTGACTATACATACATACATACATACATACATACACACAGAATGCCTTAAGGATGTTCATGCCCTTTTGACTGTCACATTGGTGGTCGTGGGGAAGCAGCTAGGCACGAATGAGGTTTTGATAGCTATCAGGCTCCACAGGGCACTGTATCCTTAAGAAGTTTGGAAGCTGGGCAGGCATGGCTTAGAAAGGGAGGTAATGATGATGATGTTGGTGGTGGTGATGCTAGTGCATCTAAATGATGCAGCTGGCAAGTGGAAGACCCCAGTAGCCTGATTTCAGGGGTAGCTGGTAGCTGTAGTAGAAAGAGCTTTGCCATCCTTTCACCTGGAAAAACTTGTGCCTGGCATCATTACTTGTGGAATGCCTTTCCCGGCCCCAGCTCCTGAACCAAGTGCCTTCTCCGAGCCTCCACAGCACCCTGTACTGGCTGTAGCATTGACATCCTCCTCTCTGACTCCTCCTTCAAGTGGGAGCTTCGTGGGAACAAGGATGTGCCTTTCCTTTCACTTCTGCATCTCGAGCACAGAGTCAGCGTGCAATACATGTTTGTTGTGTGGATGAGTGGATAAGCAGACAGATGGACACATGCATGAATGGACAAACGAATGAAGGAGGAGTTAAATGAATAAGAGAAGCAGAGGGCCAAGAGCCTGGAATGAGAATTATTCCCACCTGAAGCCTTCCAGAGAGGCAGAGAGCACCTCGGATTCAATGTCTGCTGGAGGCTGCCTCCTGGTAGAAAGAAGGATCCATGGCAACAGCAGTGTACCACAGCCCAAGGACACAATTTAGTATTCTGAGCCAGGAAGCCTTTTTTCTGAGACCGGGGAATCTCCTAGCTGACAAGATGCTCTCCGAGGCAGCCAGAGCTAGGTGGGAAGTCATTTTGGATGAAGCTACCCTGTGGCAGTTAAAAAACCCCACAATTCTATCAACATCTAGAATCTGTGATTAGAGTATTTTTCTATACCCATTATAGTTCAAATTTCACGTCAGCCCTGTGAAGTTGGCATGATTATTCTACAGATCAGAAAACTACACCTCAAAGAAGTTGGGTGACCTGCCTGAAGTCATACTGCTGGGAAGTAGCAGAGCCAGGATTCAAATCAAGCTCTTGGATCCAGTATCTCCCCTGAAGCTGTTGGGGAAACAGGAATGATGAAGCCGATGCCGAAACAGTGAGGAAAGTCTCTCTGCTGGTTGGGGAACACTCGCTGCTACAACAAACTCTGAAATTTCTAATGGCTCTAACACTAGAATTTCGTTTCTCTCTCATGTGAAGTCTAACGTGGGGCTCCTGATGAGCAGATGGCTCGCCTCCGAGCAGGAATCCACTACGCTCCTTCCATCTTGTCATTCCACAATTTCAATATGTGACTTCAAGCCACCATGCCCATTGGCATCAAGCTGGCAGTAAGGGGAAGAGCATGGAGGATGGGAGGTTTTATGGGTTAGGCTGAGAAACAGCACATATCACTTCCAATCACATACCTTTGACTGGAACTCAGTTACCGCATCAATACTTAGCAACAGTGAAACAGCGAGGGAGGCTGCAGAATGCGGTGCAGCTCGTGCCCAGGAAAAAAGGGAAATGAATCTTGTGGATCTGGGCAGTCTCTGCCACAACCCATATCCGACAACTAGGAACAGGAGATTGCAGGACAGAGTGAAAGCACAGGGCGGACCTCCACTGGGGACATTAGCCCCCAGGTAAGCTCACAGGAAGCTAAACTTTCTGCTGCACCTCAAGCTGCAAATGTACCCAAAGCCTTTCTGTGGTGAGTCTTGATTGTTCTGCCCTCTTCTTTGGGGAGCTACTCGTCTCCAGTTTCAACCTTGCCAGTCCCAGTAACCCCAGGCCCCGGTGAGAGATGGGCACATGCCCCAGGTGGACCCAATCATAATTCCTCTTCCCCTTAGAATCAAGGGCTGGTTTCAGGAAAGTCATGTGATCCAAGGAAAGCCTATTGGCATCCTTTCCTAACCACCTAAGAAGGCTCTTACTTCTCTGGCTACGAGGCTGTAAGGATGAAGAGTGGAGGGGTCTAGCATCATGCCTGCAGCCTCATGGAGACAGCTGGAAGAATGAAGGCAGCGTGCAGAAAGGACCTGAGCAAGAGAAAGAGATTTAACAGTTTAAGAGTCCCTGGATCCTTAAGGCCGTTCCTTCCCTCTCATTTCTGTATTTTGATTATATAACCCAATACTTTCTCACTTTACTTAATCTAGTTCAAGTTGAGTCTCTGTCGCTTGCAATCAAAAGAGTCACATTTAACACATCCAACGTGCCAGAAGCCAAGAGACATTCAGCAGGTAGGTGGGCTCCAACGAGAAATCTTACCTCCCCTGAACTTTTTTGTCCAAGGCTACCCCTGCTCATGTTTTCTCTTACACACACACACACACACACACACACACACACAAAGTCTTCTATACACTGTTATTGGTTGAATTGTATCGCCCCAAAAAGATGTGTTGAAGTCTTAACCCCCGGTTCCTCAGAATGTGACCTTATTTGGAAACAGGGTCTTTAACACATGTAATCCAGTTAAAATGAGGTCATCAGGGTGGGCTCTAATCCAATATGACTGGTGTCCTTCTAAAAAGAAGAAATTTGGGCACAGAGACAGACATGCACAGAGGGAAGACCATGTGAAGAGACAGAAACACAGGGAAGACGCCACGTGAAGCAGAAAGCAGAGATCAGGGTGATGCTTCTGCAGGCCAAGGAACGCCGGAGACTGAGAGCAAAGGCCAGAAGCTAGGAGAGAGGCAGGGAACAGCTTCTCCCTCGCCGCCTGCAGAAGGAACCATGCAGATACCTTGATCTCAGACTTGTAGGCCTCCAGAACGGGGACACAATAAATGTCTGTTGTTCAAGCCCCTAGTGTGTGTCTCTTTGTTACAGCAGCCCTAGGAAACTAATACACACACTTAGTTTATTGGCAGATAACCTGAGACTTGACCAGAGTTATCTATTCCAGGAAGAAAAGCAATGGGTATATTTCTTTGTTGTCGTAAGCTCTCCGGAAAGGCCTTGAGGAATTCCATTTCTCCTTTCATGTTATATATTTATATACCGTGATTGACCAAATGAATAAAGAAGAAGGTTAAGGCAATGTAGTACACAGATCTTTGCTATTGTGTGTGCATGCGCGCGTGTGTGTGTGTGTGTTTTGGACTTGAGGGAGGAGGTTGCCATAACGATGGTAACAATAATTGCCATTTATTAATCGCCTACTTTGTGTCAGATACTGTTCTTGGGCCATTTTAAAGACATCATCTCATTCAGCTCTGGAAAGAGACAGAAGTGTCTGTCGATGTGAAGTCAGTTCAACCTGAGTTTGAATCCAGTTCTGCTCCTTATGAGGTATTTGACCTTGGCCATGTTGATTAACCTCCACGGGCCTTTTTTCTCAATGGAATAATAATTTCTATTTTGTGGAATTTTTGTAAGATTAATACAATAAAATGTCTAAGTTGGTTGGCCTATAGTAAGCCCTCTAATAAATGGTAAATATTAATATTCATCTTCAGAATCACCTTATATGATAGGCATTTATAATTCCTGTTTTATAGATAAGAAAACTTAATCCCATACAACTAATAAGTGGCAAAAAACTAAATTAGATCTAGATCTGTCTGGTGGCTTCAAAGCCAAGGTCTTTCAACTATACCCTCCTTGAAAAGAAAATGGCCCAAAAAGCAATAATTGGCCAGTACTACAACTACAGTTTAAGTGAATTTGAGTTACATGTATTTGAAGTTGTGTGATACAAAATATTCACAAGGTCTCATTTTGTGTTCTAAATGAGAAATCATGCAAATCCCCAAAATTAAAAAAGAAATCAAGAATTGCTCAAGTTTGAAGCTGCTCAGACAAGTAAATTTCAAACTGTACCACTTTGGTTCTAAAACAAAATCCTCTCATCTTTTTGTCAGCATCTCAGCAGCATCTATGCTGCTCTTCACATGGCTCAGAATTTTCATCAAGTGATTTTGGTGACAATTGTGCAGTTACTATATTTTAAAATACTTTTAAAAATTCCTGTGACCACGTCATCTGAGTTTTCATAATGTGGTAATGCAGAAAAACCAAAAGCCATGTGTTTATTCCAGACTTTGGATGTCATTAAAGGGCTCTGAAGAAGACCTAACAGCCACTATGATATGATATGCTTGCAATTTAGCAGATTCATTTCTGCAAAATATCAGGGACCATGCTGAAGAAATGAAAAGCACCATTAAAAGGAAGTTCCAGGCCAATGGGTATAGATTTATGTGCTCTGGGAACACATTCCACCATACTTTAAATTTATTAATGTGGGAAAATTTGCTTTGAATTACAGGAGTTTTGAATAATGCAAAGTCTTCAGGAATGCATTTATTGCATAAAATGAACCCATGCTAAAGATATCATCACTTGCTCCCAGGAATCAAATATCCAATGTACTTGGTAGCTATATTTCTCACTATGATTTATAAATTGAAAGTTTGATTTGTACATCAGTCTCTAATGAGCTTGATTATCATGAGTTGCCTCTGGATATCCTGAAGAAAATCAGTTTCCCAGTTTGTAAGCTGAGGGCCTGTCATTTTACTGTGGCCATCTGGTCTCGGGTATGCAATAGCATCTAGCATACCCAAGTGGACCTCCGTTCCATTTTTCCATTTTTTCCACAGCATGGACAGAGAGCCACGGCTTTCTGACAGGCAAATGGAAGATGTACAGTGGCATACAGTATACGGCTTACAATAGTAGCTTCCATTTATTAGCTCTTTTTTGTGTCTCAGGCACAATTCTACGTACTTTAGATACATTATTTCATTTTGTTGACCCAACAATCCATGTGTGTAGACAAAAGAGGAAACTAAGGCATGAAATATTGAGTAATTAGTCCAGGTCATTAGTTAGGATGTGGCAGAGATGATTGTTTCAATGTCTATAATCTACTTTTAAGTACTTCTGTATGTACAGTGTGATATATGGTTACTTTGGTTAAGCACCAACTCAGGTGGTCCATCCCAGTGAAGAATCCACAGGCTGGGCGTGGTCAGTGAACATTTGGTCAGGAAGCCTGGGCCCCAGAGGCAGCTACCGCCCATGCTTCCGTTATTTGTATCTCGATCAACATCGAATGTGTTACCAGTCAGCATAGCGAACGCCAGAACGCGTCTCCATTTGTGACTCTAGTGGTTTGTTAACTAACATGACGGATTTTAGAAATGGGCTCTGATTAGAGCAATTTATTTAAAATATGTGGCTTGCCTAAAACAGTTGAGATACTCCCCCCGATTGCACGAATGAAATACGTGGACCCTGGACTCCTGTGCCTTTCACCCTCAAGGGTAAAGCTCCAGGCTAAAGCCCTCACTGGTTCCAGGTGCGGCCACGGATGCGGAGGACCCCAGCTCAGCCTCCGTCCAACACCAGGTGAGAAGGAAAGACAACCTTGTGTCCGGACGTTCAGAGTCTGCTCTGAGTGACTTTATCAAGCAAGGGGTGGGTGAAGCACCTAAAGGGACAGAGGGCTGGGGTTTCCTTCAGCCTAGAGAACAGGTTCCAGAAATGGTTCCATTCTTGCTTGCTAATAAACTTTTGCTTAATAAATATCTATCTGTGTGGCAGAATTATAACCTGGTAGCAAGGCTGTGAGGAAGGGAGTCACTAATCCTCACTTAACCTCAAATCTCTGCTGTGACTATAGAAGAGACCGAGGGTTGTGTCTGACTAAATTGACTCTGGTTAGTTTCAACACTGGTGTTGAACCCACAACTGTCTGTCTCCAGAGGCAGTAATCTTAACCACTAGGCTAGAGTAAGAACTCTGATGGTTAAAAAAAAAAAAAAAAACAAAAAAAACTCGTAGGTAAAATAAGGGAGGAATCTTGAGATTCTGAGAAATAATGTATAGCCGACTTCAAATAGGACCATATCCGAAGATGTTGATCTCTCGCAGAAACGACTGGCATGGGTGAGGGGAGAAAAGACTGGTCAGCAGTTGGTGCTCTCCTACAAGCCCCTACCACACTCACCTCTTTGGGTCAATGTGTCAGAGATGATCATCACCTTTAACTCTAGAACGGATGGAACTAGGCTAAACCCAGTTGAGATGCTCTCAAAAGGAAGTTGGACCAGGTACTTATCATTAAATGTTGAATACTTCTTTGGGAATACTGACATATTTTGAAAACCAGAACACATATTCTGTTTAGGAAGCCTTTGTGTTTATTGGAAGGGGTGGGGGAGATTTGTTACCCATTGAGGGCCTTACTTCCCAGGTGCTGTGGCCTACATCCCAGCGCTCAGCTTCCTCCATGTTCAGGTCTCTGTACTTTCCAGCTTGCCCAGTTCTCCACCTCCACCCCAATGTACTGGGCCTTGACTAGATTTTAGACAGAATTTCTTCACTTCTGGTTTCATTAGTGCATTATAGAGAAAACTACCAAGTTATCCAAAACTCTGCTCACCACAGAGCATCTCAAATAGTCACCTTGACACAGATGCTGCCCTCCTTCTGCTGAGGTGATGAATTACACTGATTTTTGAAAGGGAGATCAACCTTGAATTTCCAGAATAAACTCTTCTAATGAAATAACTTGGTCATGATGTTTTATACTTTTCATACATGGCTGGATTCAGCTTACTAATATTTTATTCTGAATATTTTCATCTTTATGTGGGATTGGCCTATAATTTTCCTTTCTTATAATGTCCTTGTCAGATTTTGGTACCAAGAGTAGGCTAGCCTCTTAAAACAACTTGGGAATGGCTCCATCCTTCTCTATTCTCTGGAAGAGTTTGTGTAAAATTGGTCTTGTTTCTTGCTTAAAGGTTTGGTCAAATTCTCTGGTGAAGCTATTTCAGTCTAGAGTTTTCTTTGTGGGAAGAATCAAATTACAGATTCAATTTTTAAAAATATTTATAGGACTCTTCAGATTTCTCATGTCCATTTTGGCATGTTATTTTTCTAAGAATTTGTCCAATTCATCTAAAATTTTTGAATTTATTATTGTTTAGAATATCATCTTATGATCTATGTAGCATCTAAGGTGAGGTCTCCTTTTCCATTTCTGATATCGGCAAAATTCTTCTCTATTTTGTTCATGATGAGTCTCACCAGAGTTTTGCTTTGGACTTTGCTGAATTTCTCTATAGTACATTGTTTTCTAGTTGATTTTCATTTTATCTTCATAATTTCCTTCCTTCTGCTTTCTTTGGGTATAATTTGCTGTTCTTTTTCTAATTGCTTGAGACAGTTTATTGATTTTCAGCTTTTCTGATATAAACATTTAACACAAATTGGACACCTATGGAAATATAAAATCCTATACTAACAACCAAATTTAGCACCCCTAGGAAATTTTAAAGGTCAAGATTGTGTCCAATAGGAATTAAATTATTGCAGCTCAGTATAGATTTTACCATTACATTGTTTGAATTCTATCACTCAAAAATCTTGTTAAATGTGGCAAGTTGAAAACATCGGTTACAGTTTTGCCCCTACCTCCACCAGTCCCACCAAAATGACAGTGAATGGTTAAAAAAAGATATAAATCCACAATGACAAACGGAACATAAAGTGGAAAAGAAAATAAATATTTCTGGGAGCTGGAAAGCATATGGACAAGTGATTACTGACTTAGCTGTCTGAAGGATGCTGAAACCAATGTTAGCCCTTGGGCAGCCTGGAGGCAGTGATTTGGGTCACAAAACCTCGGAGAAACTCGGGAGTTGGTGCCTTCAGGGTGAAAGAGAAGGTGAGAGCAGAAGACTGGTTACAAGTCTGTGTGAGAAGCACACAGATACACCCTCTCCCCAAGGTCTGCCGACCTCTACCCTCAATATGCTAAGTTCAGAGGCTGACTCTCTAAAGAAGGTAGGCCAGAGACACTCTGAGATTCAGTGACATCAGGGCAGGGCACCATAGAGAGGACTGGGGGTCAAGTGGAGTTCTACATCTACAACTGTGGACCCCTATTCCCTTTCTTCCAGTCTAGTCTCAGAATGCTGGCAGCCAGGTTTATATCTCAAATAAGAGACTGGAGGATTCCTCTCTGGGGAAACTGACTAGACTAGAAGGGAAGACCCAAAGAAACTAACAAATGGAAGTCTCCCAGTGAAAGAGCTCAGAAAATCACCTTGCAGAAAAGTCCTTCCATTGGCAACTCCTTATAGCCCTCAACACCACATGTGCATACATGCACACACACACTAACACCCCTCACACAGCTTCTAATCAGTTCTTTAGTGACTTACTCTTAAATATGAGATGGGAGCTAAGAATGACCAAACATTTGAGAAAACTTTCTAATAGGAAAACTAAGATCAAAACAAATAATGCTTTGTTAAAGAGCTTGGTAGAAACAGAAATAATGTGAGGAGCAGAAGAAAACTTCAAAAAGTTATATCTAATATGCTCAGGGAGAAACAAAGAGAAAGAAATTAGGAGGCTATATAAAATCTCATTGAAAGACCAAAAACTGAGCTCTCGGAAATTAAAACTATGACAGCAGACATGCAAAATACAATAGAAAGATTGGAAGACAAAGTTTGGGAAATACTCCAGAAAGCAGAAGAAATATCAGAGATGAAAAATATAAGAGAAGAAAATTTAAAAATTTGTAGACCAGACCAAAATTACGAGATTCAAATAAAATAGGAGTTCCAGAAAGAGAACAGAGAAAATGAAGGGATTAAAATTATTCAAAAAATAATTCAAGAAAATTTTTGAGAACTGAAGGATATGAGTTTTCATATTGAGAGGCCTCACTGAGTCCCCTGCATAATGGGCATATAAAGTCGCACACCAAGACATACCATCAAAAAATTTTGGAATTCCAAGGACAGAGAAGATTCTAAACACATCCAGAGAGGAACTAACAAGCCTCATTCTAAAGATAAAATATCAGACGTCCCCATGGCTGCACTGGAAGTTAGAAGAGCAATGCCTTCAAATTTCTAAGGGAAAAATATTTTCAACTTGGAATTCTATACCTAGCCCAAGTATTGATCATGTATGAAGGTGAAATAATTTTTTAGACATTCATGATCTGGCAGCTGCTAGAAGCCGTGCTCATTTAAAATGAAAGTGTAAAGCAAGAAAGAGGATTCTGTGGGAGAGAAAAAAAGAGGATCCAACACAGAGGAGAACTGAAAGGAATGTTGAGGTTGATAAAAGGAAATCCCAGGGTGACGACTATGCAGCAGACATACAGAGCGGCCAGTGCAGACTGCAGCAGGAGGAGAGAGAGCTCCAGAAAGGATATCTGTACCCGCAAATTTACACTTTTAGAACGTATTGAGAGGAGATTTCCATTTCTGGTGGAAGGTTTGGGAATGACTTTAAGTAGAGGTATGTAGAAAACTAAGCAAACAAATAAACAAGAAAAAAAACCCACAATAATTATAAACTCCAGTGAAAACAAATAGTTGAACAAGAAAGAAAATACAATCCTAAGACTCTATGTGGCTCAGCGATAGATATTTACAAAGCCCTAATAATGTAGACACTAAACATTGATCTTAAAAATGTATGATGGAAAAATATTGGCCAGATGGCAGGAAGGGGAAAAGTGTGTGGGTGTGTGTGGCAGGGGGTATGTGTAAATAGAGTATTGTAACAGAGCTAAACATAATGTTTATGTAGCAGAAAGATAATAGATAATAACTAAAACTGAAAAGGTAATATAATAACAACAGTGCCAGGCACTGTTACAAGTGCTTTTTCTGAATTAATTCCTTTTAATGCTCACACACCAACCTTATAAACAGCAGTATAATCATATAATTTAGAAATATAGAACAACTCTAGAAGAAACAGCTTTAAGAAAAAGAACAAATCGCCCCTGTGCAGATGAACTCAGGGATGGAAAAGGACTGCTGGTTTTCAATAGAAGCCTTAGAAAACCATCTGACTTGTTAAACTTTGTACATGTCAAACTTTGATAAGGTTAAAAAAACAATTAATAAACACATACTCATAATAAATTATTTTTAATTAGCAAAAGGATCTACTTGTTATAATCATTTCTATGTGAAAAATTCACAGAAAGCAGCTCTCAGACTTTCCTCTTGTCTGCCTCAGCTTCTGGCGACGTATTTTCCTGTCTGCAGATTCCCCAGCCCAAAGAAACTGCCATCAATTCCCCCCTTCATGGAAGCTGGGCAGCTCAGTGGCATAGATTGACGGCCACTCTTCTTCCAAGATGTTTAGTAACTGTGTGCACCTACACACATGCACATAAATCAGATTAAAGACAGCTTAAACCAAACACATCAATAATCATCATTACAAATGTTTTTAAAGCTGGGAAAACCCTGTGCAATCACCTTCCATCTAAATAATCACTCTGGGAACTATGTGGTCATTTGCTTTATTTTCTGAGGAGAAATCTATTAAACAAATAGATGTAACAATAAAACCCAATTATAACATCTAGTTTTAATTAAAACACAAAATTAAACATCACCTTTATTTTGGTCAGTTTTAAGGATGATGATCCCACCGATATTTTTATGGAAAACAGTTGCTAATTTATAAATACTAGAGAAAGAAACGAAGTATCATGAATGCTTAATTCATTATTCAAACTGCCCTGGAGTGCTTGTTTTAATCTCCTCCTAAGGCATTCATTTAGTTCTGTGCCTTTTAAGGCTGAAGTTTTTTCACTGCCACTCAAGGCGAAAACAGAAGACTCCTTAAATTATGTTAGAAACACATCAGCTCCCAGAGAACACGCTCCACCAAAGAACGAAGGAAGGAAAGGAGTCCCGAGGTAAATGAACCCCTGATGGATATGGTCCAACTTTACCCTCAGGCTCCAGAGCAGTGATGCAAACACTAAAAATTCCACCAATGATTGCACAATTTGTTTATTTGCGAGAAGGCTGGGGAGAGGAAAGGAAGAGCTCCTGGGCACTTAGACAAATACAACCATATTTAAATGACTATTTTTTTAAAAAACAGCCTTTATTTTTTAGAGCAGTTTTAGGTTTACAGCAAAATCGAGTGGAAAGAAAAAAGAATTGAACAAAAGTGCAAAGATTTCCCATGTAAACCCCAGTCCCCACACAAGCACAGGCTCCCCCACCATCAACATTTGCTACATTCGATGAACCAACACTGATACATCGTTATCACCCAAAGCCCATAGTTTACATTAGTGTTCACTCTTAGTGTTGTGCATTCTATGGGTTTGGACAAATGTATGATAATGTGTATCGACCATTATCATGTCCTCTGTGTTCTTGCTATTCATCCCTTCCCCCCCAACTCCTGGCAACCACTGCTAGTTTTCACTGTCTCCATAGTTCACCGTTTTCATAATGTCATATAGTTGGAATCATAGAATCCATAGCTTTTTCTGAGGGCTTCTTTTACTTAGAAATGTGCACTTGAGTTTCCTTCATCTCTTTTCATGGCTTGCTAGGACATTGATTTTTTAAATGAATCTCTTCTACTATAATATAGTAGATATTTATAGATATTTATGCCTTAAAACTTTAGAGAAACGAAATAGAGTTCCACTCATTTCCTAGAATAGCTCTTCTTTTCCACCTTCTAGGTGGGCCCAGGGGTCTGATAGAACTCACAGTCAACCATTCACTAACATGTTTAGTGTTTGTCATTGACCACTGTTCCAATGACTATGGCTTCATAACAAAAACTCCAACATTTAGTGATGCAGTAGAAATGTTTATTCTGCTCACAGATTCTGTGGGTCAGGAATTTGGACACGGCACACCAGGGGTGTCTTGTCTCTGCCCCACAGTGTCTGAGGTCTCAGCAAGAAGACTTGAAGGCTGGGGGATGGAATCATCTGAAGGTTCCTTTGCTTATCTGTCTGGCAGTTGAAGCTGGCTGTTGACTGGGGACATCATTTGGTCTCCACATGGTTTAGTTTAGGCTTCCTCGCAACCTAGTGGCTGCTTTCAGGGATGAATGTCCCAAGGGAGAGAGTATCAGGCAGAAAACTCACTGCTTTTTATAATCTAGCCTTGGAAGTCACGCATTGGGCAGCATTCTATTAATTCAGGTCATCACAGAGTTCACCCTGTTCCCATCCCAGGTCTCAGGTGAGGGGAGAGAGATTCTGCCTCATGATGGGGAGCAGACAGTTTGTGAAAGATCACATGAAACTGGAAATACTGCTGTTGGCATTTTTGAAAAATACAATCACCTTTGTATGGCAGGGACTTTGCTAGGTCCTGGGGATTCCTCAGGAAAAGCCAAGATTTCTGACCTCAAGACCAGAGAAAGGATACATGAAGAGTGGGTGGACAGGCCACAATGCTATCAATTTCAAGTTCAAGGGTAGTGAATAACCGGAGCGCTTTGGAAAACATAGGAAAAGCATCATAACCCAACTTTGGAGCTCAAGAAAGGTTTCACAGGGAAACTGTCGCAGAATCTTACGCAAAATCTCACCTGCATTTGTGAAAATACAGATGTAGATATGCGGGATCCCACTGCAACACAGGCCACAGGGCTACCTCCCAAAGCCAGCAGCACAGAACCTGTGGGTACTCACCACCCATATGTGTCACCACAAATCTTCCTCAGTCTCCTTGAGAAAGACATGATGTTGGCAGGAACCTTCCACACCCCCTACAACGTGGCCAAACCAGCACAGAGGCAGTGGCTCTGACCTCTGGGGTCACCTGGAATTGCTGACAGAGTTAGCACGTCACAGAAACAGGCTTGTGAGAATGAAGTGCTCCACCACGTTGTGTTGAAAATGGTCTGAGGTCAAAGATGACAGAAACAGACATGGGCTAAATGGCTCAAATATCTCCATTTCCCTTCCTCTACCTATTCCAGGCTTCAGCGAGGACTCAGGAGGCCACTGTTTGGAAAGAACTGATCTAGTTGCACCTTCATTTGACAGAGAGGAAACGGAGACCAGAGAGATTCAAGTGACTCACTCGACGTGACCCAAACCCGAGGGTGGCTTGTTTTTCTCCACACTTCGCCAAGCACTAGAAAATATTCCTTCGAAATGCGTGAACAAATGTCCAATTTGCAGCAGGGTTTTGGAAGATGATCATTCAGTCAATTCCCTAATTCATGAATTAGCCTTTGGGATGCCACAGATTGAAACACAGGCGGGTATCCTACTTCTTAACGTTACCACCCCACCTCTGAGAAAACACAGCCCTTCATGCTCCCCCCGCCCCCTCCTCCTCCTCTCTCCCGCTCCTGGACGCCCTGCTGTACACTCAGTTCCCTCAGGGCTGTGAGAGGCGACTGCCGCCGAATGAATGATAGAGCCTTTTAATTTGCTTTTAATTATCATGGCCTGGTAACCCTTCCAAAGACCCTTCATGGAGAGTAGTTTTATTTTTCTACTTATTAACCTCACTCACTAGACTGGAAAAAGAATTCCCTGTCCCTCAAGACCTCTCACTTTCATTCTTCTAATTCCTTCTTTTTGCAGCACCAGGAAAGTAGTGTGTGTAAAACCAGAGCCAAGTATATTGTGGTTTCCAACGCAAGCCTGTTTGGAGCAGAAGCCCGTGGGATTGCTGTGATTCAGCCTCGGGGGATGGACCCAGTGGCCTCCGTCTGTGAAAAGGAGGGGTCTGAATGGCCCTTTGATTCAGCCCAAATCTGGAGGTGGAGAGTGGTAAGGGGCAGGCCTGTCATTTGACACCCTCTGTTGGGCTTGGCCCTGGGCCTCTTTCCCTATTCAGGCCTCCCTGGAGCCTGCGGGCCTCTGGGAGGATGTCCTGACTTGGCTAGTGCTGCAATGCCTGGAATTCCTTGCTCCTCGGGAAGTATACCAGCAGTCCCAAGGGTCTGGCGAATTCCATTCACTTTGAGAATGCTGCTCTTCATAAAGTTCCTCCTCCCAACACACACACACACACACACACACACACACACACACACCCCGTGCACTGCTTTAATAGGGCATAACCAAGTGCTTGCTAGTTGCCTTTTAAAGTACTTACTTTACTGTTTTTGTTGTTTACGTGGAAAACCTAAGAGAATAGACATGCAAATTATTAGAATTAATGCAAGAGCTTAACAAGGTTAAGAGGCGAATATGGTGTTGTGGTTATAGCCCTGCATGTTGGACAATTTACATAACCTCCCTGCACTTCAGATCCCTCATCTATAAACAGTTATAATAATGCTAGCTCTTTCACAGAGTCATTGTGAGATCGAATGAATTCCATACACACAAAATACTTAGAACAGTGCCTGGCACATGGTGAGGATTCTATAAATGTTAGCTAGTATGATACAGATTGCTGGCTTTGAGATCAAGATACAAAAATTAATTATGTTCTATACACTGCCAAAAATAGTTAAAAGATATAATTTTTTTAAAGATCACATTTATATTATTTATAATAGCATAAAAATAAGATTATCTAGGAAGAAATCTCACAAATGATGTGGATGCTTGAAGAAGAAAATTGTAAAATTTTGTGGAATATAATTAAAGATGACCCAAAGAAGAGGAGAGTTCATATTCATGAGAGGAAAATTCATTATCTTGAAGACGTTTTTTCTCCCCATATTAATCTTTAATTCAAAGAAATTCCAAACAAAATATTGGTCGGTACTTTTAGTGTGTGTACGTGGAACTTGACAAACTGATTCTAAATGAACATTAAAGAGCAAATAATGGAGAAGTGCAGTGTCAGCACAGAGGTTGATGAGCAGAATAATGAAACAATAGAGTCCAGAACGACACTCCTGCATTTATGGAAATTTGATATATGGCAGAAGTGGCTTTACAGATCAGTTCGAATGGGACAAATTATTCAAAAAACAATGCTAAGGTAATTGGTCAGCCATTGGCAAAAACTCAAAATTGGATCCCTGCCTCACCCATACTCAGGACTATTTCTTCCCGTGAGGGCTTGTAAAACAGAATACCCACCAGCATGTGAACTTACCTGGTCAACTTGGTAACTATACTTTTCAAAGCAAACTCATGCTTGGTCTTGAGAGCAGCCTGTCTAACTCTGTTACTTGCCACAGTTGTTTTTCTGTGTCTGTGTAGGACCTAACCCTGCATTCTAAGTGACTTAACCACGGCAATACTTCCCAGGGAGGGTCACCTTAGCCTCTAGGGGTCTCCTCTGAGGCCCTCATTCTCCAATGGCAACACAGAGGACAAGAGGAATGGTCTAGATGGAGCACAGAGGGCAGGAAGGGAGTGGCAACAAGCAGGTTGGCTGGTGTAAGATTTTGCTTTGAAAACCAAGGTAATCAGAATGAGCATTACCTCACATAACCAGCTGGGTGGAGGTAATTTTGAGTTGGGGAATAACCCAAACAGAACCATGTTTTAGGAAAATCATTCTTCCTGGGGTGTATAGGTTGGAGAACAGAGGGTTGGAAACAGGCCGTGGGCTCTGTTTGTTTCTATGCACAGCTTTTCAAGCTAGAAGTATAATCATGGGCAACTTCTCTGAAGTCAGTTTCCTCATTTGCTACTCCACCAAAGTCTGCCGTCCAAGGCCAAGGCCAGCCTGATCCTCTGGTCATCAGAGACCAGATGAAATCAGGCGTGTTCAGGAATGTATGGTAGAGCATCATTAAAGCATTTGGCGTGTGCTTCCCCATGGGGGCTCCCAGACCGTGGGCTGTGAACCCTTTGGAGATCTTTGGAGCTATGGCCAGAGGCCCCAAGTCGATGTATGCCTCAAACACCCTGAGGGCTGGGTAGATATCGTATCACAGACACCTGTACTACTCTTCCCAAGATATATATACATGCTTCTACAAATCGTATAGAAGTGATTGGGTTTAATTCAATGCAAATTCATTTTCAAGAGTTACTACATTTAGAATAATGGTTTCTTGTTAGTATAGATTTTTCTCAGCCAACAAATACTACAAACAAAATTGCTGTCAGCCTGAGATCTACAAAACAGAGATAATGTAGTGCCTTCTTCACTGAACTGTTTTGAGGTTGAAGTGACTAAAGGCATCCAGGCGCTTAGAACAGTGCTTGAAACAAAGTAAATGTTCAATAAATATCAACCATTATCATAAGGTGATCTTCATACTTAAAAGGTGGGGACCACTCCTCTAAAGGGTTGCCAAAAGGGTCTTTTGCGCCTCTTGTATTTTAATGACTTTATGAATTTTATGAAAAATCTTGTGAAGAGGCAAGAAATTCCTTGAGCTCTGTTAATCCTGCTGTTTCTAAGGCACAAGATGACTAAGCCTATAAGCCGTTCTAAGCTCAAGCAGAAGCCGTCATTGGAAGAGGGCCCATATCTCCTCAACTGGCAGCGTGGAGGAGAAAGGCCGAACTCGGAGACCTGTGGGCACTAGGACAACTGTCAGGTCCTCTGTTTCCTCCAGGGACTGACAAATACACTAACAGCTGTTGTGTCACACGTAGCTTGCCAGCCGGAAAGCTCAGCAGCAACTACTATCACAACCACAAGGTGTCGCTGTAACCCCAAATTTCACACAAGGGCCCCGCCCCTGGGGGCGAGACCGCAGCTCATTATTAACGCTTTCTTTCCCAGTGCTTCTCAAACCTTGCTGTGCAGAGGAAGCAGCCGGGAATGTAGTGAAAATGCAGATTCTGATTCAGTCGATCTGGGATGGAGCCTGAAATTCTCCATTTCTAACAGGCTTTCAGGTGAGGCAGCAAGGTCCTCTAGCTTTCCATGGTTTTCCATGGAAAATTTTCCATGGTTTCCAAGTGTGTTTTCAGTTGTGTCTGATTTGGGGCAGGAGTAAGAATTAAGTAAATCCGAAAAGCGTCCCCATTCTACGCCTTTCGGAGGTAGTGAAGGGGAAGAAGAATAGTGGGGAACAACAAAAGAAAACCAGGGCAGCTTTCTTGTAACATTCCAATCCCACGCACGAGTCGCTTGCAGTTCCGCCGTCTGAAGAATGTGATGTGGCAGGTGCCCCCGGTCAAGGTGAGCTGCGGAGGTCAGAATGGTTCTCACGGTACATTCTTTCCCTGACACGAGGGCTCATTAAGCAATTTATTGCAGAATTTACAAAACACTAAGTGGCCAAATGCTTCAGCAAACACTCCATAGCTTCCCGCAAAAGCCTAATCAGGGTTTCTAATAAAGTCCATATAAATGGGTTGCAAAGAGGCAACCTGAGAATTGAAGAAGTGGTCTAATAGGAAGAGATGCTTTGCTGATGGCGTTGCTCTTGCATGCACAATGGGATCTATTTTCATGTCATGAACTTCTGCTTTCCGAAGCCGGAAGGGCCAATGAGGGACCAAACGACGAAGTGAAACTGCGTTTAACCCCAGCGCTGGGCGTTCGGCTTCTCCGGGGCCCTTGCTGTAAGCGTAGATGCACACCGCAAAATGAGAAGTTGCCTTACGGCGGCTCCTGCTGTTTCTTTTTCTCTTGGTCTTTTTCTTTTTCTTTTTTTACTTGGTTTGGTTTTTCCTTTTTAATGATGGTCCTATATCATTTTGTCTTTTTTATTCTTGGGCCTGAAGCTGAGTTTTAAGACAGAGGGATTTAGAAATTAAAAACAAAATCATTGTTTGTTTCTATTAGTTCTATTATTTTTCTATTAGTCCAGCTTCCTGCTTGGGAAAGCTAAGATGTTTGCTTTAAGGTTTTTCTAAGATTGTGACAATGGAGTTAATTTCTCCCCCTCCATCCTCTCCTGGGCCTCCTTATGGGACAAACCTCCTCGTCCAACTTGCATAGAATATGTAGCAGAGTCTTAGCTGAACCCCAACTGGGAATAGACATTTGGCAGTTGGGTGAGGTTCACTCTCCATGTATACACACCAAGCGATATGCATAGGTAGGAGGAGGGAAGGGTATTTTGGGGGTTGAAAAGGAGAGGTGGGGAGGAATAAAGACAGGGAAAGGATGGGGTGCTGTTTCATGCTCCGTGCCCCCCTTGACTGGTTTGGAGCTCCCATGAAGTGTGGGAGTGAGTGCTGAACAAGGGGATTTCACCAGGGACTCTCTGAGCCTCTGGATCCCAACACGGCAGCTTTGGAATGCCGAGACGTTGACAGCCAGTTTTGAGGAGAGATCCTGAAGGTACCACCACAAGGAATTCTGCATAGCTCCTCACCTCAAGAATAAATGGCTTTGGGATTATCAGGAGAAAGCATCCTTAGCAAGGACATTAGCGTTGTCTAGAAGGAATCTTCATTCAGCAATGTCCATAGTGAAGGGCTCTTTCAAGGACTTTGAGAGACCCCAGGCCTAGCCACCTGAGTTGGCTAGGGCACAGTAGATGTTGATGGCACCAGATAGTGAGTGTAGCTGATGGTGTGGTGTGTGAACACAAGCTAGGCTTCTTGGGACTCATAGAAATACTCACAGGGACCTTTGCAGGAGGGCCAGAGACCTGCTTAAGCAGGTGGGAACGAGGATAAGAATTTGAGGTGGTTCATTTTGATGTCCCTTCTTTGTAGCCACAGGCTACAAAGGTGAGTACTGGTACCATTTGGGTTACACACTAAATGATGAGAATTGCTCTTAAGCAACAAGATACCTCCATCCAACACTAGGGTCTAGCAGGAACAAGTACTTCCAGGGTGACTATAAATATGAAAGAAGCCAAGAGTTAGTGACTAAGCTCTGGGAAGTTAGGAAAGCAGAGTAGATATGAAAGCAGGCTTTTTAATTAGAATGTCTTGGATTTCTGTCATTTACTAGCCATGAAAACTTAACTTTGTGGTACCTTCAATACTTTATCTGTTAAATGAGAATAAGGATAAGTTTTAATTCTTAGGTCTATGAGAATTAACAAATATAACTTATGACATCCTTAGAACAGAGGCCGTCACCCGTAAACCTCAAGAAGAGTTAGCAATTTGTATTGTCACACACAAGGCTAGGATATTATAGATAGCATCATGGAGACTGATTCAACTCTTTTCCAGAAATAAAAGAACGAGGAGGAGGTTGAGGGCTGATGAGTCTCTGGATCTCCCCAGGGCTAGTGAGTCCAGGAACCAAAAGAAGATATTAGTCTCAATAGACCATTAAAGATAACCTGGTATAGCTTCCTCCAGCATCTTTCTCTGGCCTATTTTTTTCCCAGGGTCACAAAGGTACTGCTGCCAGGAAGTTAAACACTGCAGGTCCTTAGGTTTAGAAAGTTCCAGAGCACAACAAAGGATCTAACTTCCTCTAGTGGGGGAACAGAACTTAATAATGTGGTGCTTTAACACATCATGACATAAAATAAGAAATCCCTCTTCCCCTTTCAGTTTTTTATAAAACCATGAGAGGAACTTCCAAAAACCTTAATGTGGTTCTAGTGTTTGCCTGTTCCATTCTGTCGGACCCATAAGTCTCACCACTGGATTTCACCACATCATCCATTAGCACTTGAAGCAAACACTGTTCTGCTGCCGGTGACTTACTTACTCTGAAACGAAAACAAGTCGTTGTGCCACCAAGAAATAAACAATATACCTCCTGGCCGCATAAAGCAGGATACTGTCTTTCTCAGAGCTACCTCCATGGTGTGCAGAGAAAAGATTGCTTGCAGTGCAGGGCTTCTGTCTATATAAATAATCTGATTTTAAAATCTTTCACAATGTATGCACCCATGTTAGGTATAGTGACTTATTAATGGAGGTGGGTAGAGAAGAGTTACTTATGTCTTGTTTACTGTCCAGTTGGTGAATGGAAGATTCTTTGTAGGGTCCAACCACCATCTCTTGCTGTTCAAATCCAGGGACCATCTCTTCGGGCATTTTATTGCCCAATGCACTGTTCCTGGTTAATTTTATATCATCCACCAGCAGCAAATGTTAGCAGTGCTGTAGTTAATTGTAAGGAGATGGCTCTTCAGCACCTGTTGACATTAAACAGTATATCTTCTTGCCTCCTCAGCTCCCTAACAGCATGTCTGTAATGTTGGTTATGTTGCTGCTCATGATGCTTCGTCATCCATCCACACTTCCATCCAGTGACTCTCTTAAAGGTTAGTACTGTGTTTCATTGATGCAAGTCTTCCCCAAAGTATGCAGGAAGATGTGACCCAATAATTGTTTTCTGGTCCTAAGTTTACCATTCAGAATTTTATGGTGTATACATAGAGCTAGGCATCTTCTAGCCATGTCATCTCTTGGACTCTTGAGGTGGTAATCACTGCATTCCTAGAATGGGAGCTGTTTCGATGTTGACTGAACTCTTCCCTTCCACACACAACCACAGTGGGGAGGGCAGGTGAGGGGTTCATGCATGAAGAGAGAGGCACATTTCCACTCCCACAAGATATGTCCTTCCCTCCTCAGTGTGGCTTAAGACAGAGAGAGCATTATGTCACCACGTCAATGGGAGGCAAGAGAGGACATTGACTGAAAGCCCATTGGTGTTCAGTCTTGAGAATCATCCTCGAAGGACTACCTAAAACATGGCTCAGAGCCTCCAGCAATGGCGATTCTCATCCTGGATGCTAGAGGCTGGGGGATGAGGGGGAGCACAGGGTAAGGATCATCTGCCACCACGCCTGCCATCCTCAGGTGCTGTAGACAGGAGGTGGCACCACAATGAAAACACAGATGGACACAGGCCCTCCCCACACTGGTAGCTCAAACCCAAGGGTTGGTGGTAAAAACTTGGTAGCCCAGACCCCTGAAGTTGTCCTGTGTTCATTGTGAGAGTCGCCCTAAATCAGCGTCAGCACCATGCTGGTGCTCCAGTCTTGGGTGACCCCACACTGCTTCAGCCAGCAGGAGTGATCTGCTTGCCAGGCTCTCTACCTCAAATGGGGGCCAAACCGCTGGTCTCTGAGAGGACCCCATAGGTGCGAGTTCCAGAGCTCCTTGGGATATATGGTTTGACTGTATGTGCAAGGAGGAGGGTCAGAAAGCATCTCAAAGAGGACAAATGAAGACCAGGGTCCATGTGGGTCTGGGTCTGGGCCAGGAACATCCCACTTAGAGAATACTGCCAGTCTTGGCAGTCCCAGGCCCTAAGATGAACTTAGAAAATTCAAGGAAGACTATCCATAGAGCTGAGGATAGGGGAGGGGAAAGAAGACTGAGGCAAAGGCAAGTGGCAGAGGCCTTATTGGGCCAGAACTTCCCCTTCTCCTCTTGAAAGGCTAATACAGCAACAAGAATAGGGGCAGCAGTGGGGGAAACCCATAAACCCCTTTTGTGGTGATTTATAGAATCTGCAGACTCTGAAATAGTGCAAGGGCTGCCCACGGCAAACCCCTGAGATCAAGAAGATCCCAATAAGAAGAAGTAAAGAGAAGAGCCAAAGGTGGAGGGTGAGGGGAGACAACCCAGTGATGGCAGGTCCCAGAAAATGTAAGCAAAAATACACTATTGAAGGTAAAGAATGCTTCCTGATGAGTAAAATCTATACCTCTGATTTACAACAATAAGCACTGACACTGAAGTGGGCAGCATCAGAAGAACAGAAGAGGCCAGTCAATAGCAGGTCCACAAACTATGTTTCCTTCAGGAAAATTTGGAGAGTAGCTATGTGCCAGGCACTGTTCCAGGCCGAGGTGGAGACAACATCTGTGAGCAAAACAGACAAAATGTCTGCTCTAAAGGAGTTTGCAATCTAGTATGGGAAGACAGAGAATAAGCTACATAAATAGAAAAATGAGATGGTAGTTTAGAAGGTGGCAAATGCTATGGAAAAATAAAAAGCAGGGAAGGTGGATAATGAGTGCCGCCATTTTCAACGAGGTCGTTCAGGAAGTCTTCACTGGAAATGTGATTGGAGCAAAGATTTGCAGGGAAAAGGTAATATTGACATGTTTTGGAAAAATGTGAATGGATTTAGAATCCACTCCACTGGATTTTCATTCAAATATTTCAAAGTAATTTTTAGAATATGCATGCATTGTTAGTATTTATCACTCAGTCAGCTTGGGCACCACTAACAAGACACATTCTAAAGACAAGTACCTCTCATTGTGAAGGGAGAGATTTGCAGCTGGTATTTGGAGTTGTGCTGGCCAGGAGGTCCAAACCTCCCTAACCCTGACCCTGAATAACCCCACCCATGGCTGCATCTTTGTCCTTGGACAACTGGAACACAACATATGCCGGCATCTGCATGGCCCCTTGTGTGTGAAGGGGAGCAATGTATCACAGCTGGCTGTTAAAATAGATGTCTAGCTGTGGACCACCTCCTAATCCACAGTCAGGGGTTGTTCACTGTGCTTGCCACCTTCGGGGACTTCAAAACGCGCTATCAGACCCCTTTCCTCAAGTGATCGTTCAAGGAGCCCTGTAAAGGGCTGAGATCAATACCAAGAGCACACCATGTGGCACAACACATCAGGTGAAAACTGAGCTCAGGGATCGTGGGAAGCATCCCCTGCAGGGTACCAGTGATGAAGTTGTCCTCAAAACCTCCAGGGGAAACCATGCTCTCAATCATTCTTCATCCGTTACATAGAGAACACGTTCTGCGTTGGGGACAAAAGGTGGCTAATCTGAGGAGCAGCCTCCGTAGTGAGTTCCGGATAGAACAAGAATGTTGTTTCAGGGATGTGAATCAGGGGGCAAATACAGGATGCTTTGGCAGTAGGGAGAGACTACCGACAGGGTCTAGATCTGAAATGATTATGGGAGTATAGGCAGGATATGCAAAGGGCCCAATCCAGAGCTCTGATCTTGAGAACAGAAATGAAAGGGTCCAGATAATAAAATCAAATGCAAAACATAAAAGCCACCTTGTTGTGGATTGGAAGGAAGAACATTATCTCGGAGTTAAAAGACTAATGTTTGATCTCCAGCTTGGGTGAGTTATTTAAAATTCTAAAGCCTCAATTTCCCTGTTTGAAAGTGAGAGTTATGCTTGAGAAACTCTAAATTCTCATTCAGTTTAGATATTCCTAGTCTGTGCTTTTCTTGAGCGGTTCACTAAAATAGATGAAAGAGTTGGACCTTAGGGAACGTTTGCCATGAGTTAGATTTAAACCTCGTCACTTCTTCTCCCAAACCACTTGAATTTGAGGATTATGACCCCATTTCAGTACAGCCCTCTTTGCCACATTTAGAAAATGTGGACCATTGTCAACACCAGACTGTTGACATCCAGAAAACATTGCCACTTATCTGCAGAGATGCATGGGGATTGTGAAGGCCGCTTAAGGAGTCCACAGACAGACTCCAACCACATCGATACAGAGCTCAGTCTCCTTAGGAAAAAAAAAGGGAAGAAGCTCCAGGTTGGCAAATGGCGGAGAAATAAAAAGAAACTTGCAAGTTCACCTAGAGTTGTTTTCAAAACACAAGCAGAGTTCTTACACTGGCATCTCTTAAAGCACACAGCCTGTGTGTGCTCTCTTTCCCATCAACATCACGATGCAGGAAAGTGGGTCATTTGCTGAAATCTGAAATTTCTTAGATAGAAGTATATCATCAGGGTTGCATTAGGCTAGGTCCTACTTGTATCTCAAGCCCCAACGTTAAACTCATGTAAAATTACTTTTCTCTTACCAGGAACCGAAACAGTCAAACCAAGCATATTAGGAAATTTTGGATGGTATGGAAGTTGCTGAGACAGGAACAATGCAGTGGTCTGATAGATTAGATTTAAAGGTTGTCCAGCTGCTGAAACAACAGTTGCTGAGAGCTAGGCCTAATGTGTTATTTACTAAGTTGTAATAAATTATATCTATTTTTAAAACTGTATTCCTAAACTGAGAATTTTACCATGGAGTAACTAAATCCTGGTGACTTTAGCGCTAATGTTACTTTCTTTGTAAGTTCCCAATTAGTTAATCTTTAGAAGTAAGAGTCTTGCACTGAGAGACTCAAGATTTCCTCAAGATTTCCAAAATCCTCGTACAGTTTCTGTCTGACTCCTCCAGAAGCCATGAGTCACACTAAGATCAGCAGCCCAGCTACTGAGAGCCTGGGAGGAAAGGTGTTCTCACCGTTCTCTGCCCTCACTCTACTGTGGTTTCCCCCTTCTACCAAAACAGGCTGTGGGCTCACCAGGGAGGAGGAAGAGAGACACTCAGCCTCAAAGTTGCTGAACTCTAACTCCTCCGAGTAGACTGGTCACCGACCAAATGGTAGCACAACCTCTCTTCTAAATAGACACCCAACCCTCTCCGTATACTCTCAGATTGACCATCTTGAGTACAATTTTTCAAATGACCACTAGTATGAGGAATTCATAAGAACAAAAACTATATGGAAATAAAATAGATGCTGAACCCAATCATACCCTGCTTAGGTTATCAGTTTTATTAGATTAAATGAGATGAAATAGATGTTTTTGTAGGTCAAGAGCAATCAAATATTGGCACTTTCACATGATGCAAGGTGTACTCAGGAATCCTTCAATTCTAGATTCTCTTTCTTCTCATTTGACTTTAACCTACTTCTGCTCTTCCTCTCCAGCTTCTCAGAATTTTGCCTCCAAATTCCACTACCTTTCCTGAAGCCAGTTGAGTCCCTACTAGCGAAGTTCCTCTAGCAAACACAACATCCACTCATTGAACACCTTCTCTGAACCAGGGACTGAGCAAATTGCTACTCATACAAAGGCAGAGGGAAGTCTATCCTAGCCTTTGAGGCGTTCATAGTCTAGTGGGAAAGGGAAACTTTAAAAACATATTTAATCAATTTTGTAATAGAGATATGCCCACAGTGTTAGGGAGAATCAAGGAGCAACATGCTTAGGGGAAGAAGTGAGGAAGGTTTCAAAGAAGAATTGACATTTGGATTATGCCTTGAAGGATCTGAAAGATTTCCTGAACAAACCAAGGCAGGAAAGATATTACAGGCAGGCACGATGCCAAATTCTAGGGTCTGGGGGCATGAAAGAAGATTCAATGTTCGGGAAATGGCCAATAACTTGATAGGGCTCAATGATAGGATGAGAGGAGGTCACAGAAGATTGGTGTCAGATCTTAAACAAGCATGAAATTTTCTTCCTTTGTCATGTGGGTGAGCCACAGAAATTTTTCTAATCAGGGAAGTAACATGATGTTTGTTTTTGAAATGTAATTTTCCAAAATTCAGGAGAGAGTGTTCTCTTTCTACGATCTGTGAGACTAGAAGGGAAGAATCAAGCAAAATGAGTAGGATACGTAGGCTTTAACAATTATCTTTATTGTTTTATCTACTTGCAAAAGAAATACAGATTCATTCTAAGCACGTCCAACATCATAGAAATGTACAACATAGAAACCAAATGCTCCCTATAATCTTACCTCCCAGACCCAAGCCACTGTTACTATGCCAATGTACTGGTATGGATTCCTTTAGACTTTTATTTTAGTGTATAAACCAATATATTAATATAATTCTCTTCATACCAGTAAATATATAACTACCTCATTCTTTTTAGTGGCTGTGTAATATTCTATTGCATTAAGGTACTATAATTTATTGAATCAATCCTTATTTTGTGGATATTTGAGCTGTTTATTTTTCATGATTATAAACAATGCTGGGATGAACACCTTTTTACACAAACCTTTGCAAACTTGTGTTTCTATAGGATACATTCTTAGAAATCCTTCAAGGAACTGACATAAAGGAACAATTGTTTTTCGTTTTAATAGATATTGCTAAATTGCCACCATAAAGATTGTATTAATTTATATCGTAACAGTGTATGTAGACCTCAATTTCCCTAGAGGAGGGGAGGGTTTTACAGGCAGTCTGTTCTTATCAGAGAAATTGCAGACCCTTGAGACTCTTCATTCAGCTCTATGAATGTCTGTAGTTCACACGTCTCTCTGGTTTCTACTAAATTAACATGAATAGCAGCTCGAAGATTTGCCCAAAAAAGTCTACATTTACGCCTATCCTTGGGCCATTCCAAGTATGCTTTCTTTTCCATGAGAGCTTTCAGCTTAGGATACCTGGTAGGAATGCAGTAGAGTGGAATGGGTTCTAGTAAGATAAGAATTATGTAATTAGAATTTTCATGACAGAGATTGTGATGGGTAAAGTCGAGTTCATAACGGTACCACTCACTCTGAACAAAGTCTGGAGACAAAACTAAGATGATTTTATAGCTTTTCTCAGTGTGGTTTATGATATTTTCAGTAATGCTGTTGCCAGGGTCAAAGTTTCCCTCGTGAAGGCAAATTAACACAGAACCATCTTCTTTCTCTAGCTTGGGGATCAATTCATGCTTCACCCAGGCGGAATCACGTTCACTATATGAAATAAACACATGGAATTGGACATTTCTCTTGAGTTGTCCTTGGGTTGCCTTCCTAACCCTGTGCCATGTCTGTGTCCATTGATGTAGCATCCTAAGATACCAGGGCAGGTCAAAGTGGAGGCAGCAGAAAGTCGCAGCCATCCCCAAAATGAGCATGACAACCACAATGGTGACAATCAATAGAGCTGTGTTGCAAGATAGTTCAGGAAGGTGAACATCCTTTAACTGAGTCCCCTTTAGACTTAAAGGGTACTCACAGATGTATGAATCTAACCATCCAACCATCATGCCCTCTGAATATTTTTCAAGCTGAATGAAATCTCTTAATTCACAAGTACACCGAAATGGATTTCTTCCTGCATTTAGAGTCTTAACTTCCTGGCAGCTCTGAAAAAAATCCAGAGATGGGCTGAGAATTAAGTTCATTTCAATGTTCAGAATTGAGAGTCTTCTGAAATGACTGCACCCAGGAAGATCAGTTAGAAAATTAAATGCAAGATTTAGCTCTCGCAAAGACTTCAGATGAATCATCTCTTTAGGGACAGTTTGAATTTTGTTATTATTCAGGTCAAGTATTTGAATACTTTGGGGCAAGCACCTGAAAACAGAATCAGCAAATTTATTGGATGACAGGTTCATAGTGATCAAGGTTTCTGGCCACCAGCAATTTTCATCATTTTCATGTTGTAACAGATTTTGGCTCAGATCTAAGTGCTTCAAGGATGTGTTGTTAGCAAAGCAACTCACTAAGGAAAGTGTCTCCAATTTATTGCCCTTCAAAATGAGAGTTTTCAAATGAGGCAAGTGGATAGATCTTTTAAACAGGTCATCTGTTAAGATATTATTAGCAAAATTTAAATATTGGAATTTTGAAGGACAAGTCGGGAACACCATATGTGGCATTTGTGCATCTGATATTGTCAGGTTTTCTATACCCATTTTGGTAAAAAGCAAGTAGACTCTCTCTTGTGGAATATAAAAAACTCTGTAATGTACATGCTCCAATTTTACAGCTCTCATTACAGTATTTGAGTAGTTAAATGAATTGTGGTCAAGATAAACCTTACCTCCAAAAGTCACATTTTGGATGTGGAAGTATTCCACTGATGTATGCCAAACAAATTGGAAGATAAGGAGGAGGTCATCCCAGAGTAAATCAACCTTATTAAGTAACAGAATAGATGTCTTGGCATTCTCTAAAATAAGATTTTGTTGAGTTTCATAGCTTGCAAATTGGCTTTTGCCATCTACATTTGTCATTTCTAATATTTTTGAAGTCTTGATTCCATCATGCAAAAGAACCCAAAAATTTGTGTTCATTGGTAAAACGATGTGAAGTTTTGTGGTGTTTAAGATGGGCAAGCTACCTTCTTCATAATGAGAAAGAGTTCTCAATCCTAAGAAGACAGTATTTAGATGTAAATGGGCAATTTTCTGGAAATCTGATTTTTGTATTTTTGCCCCACTCAAACCTAGGATTTCCAGGTGTGACATGTTGCCAGTCTCCTCAGAGATAGGCATGGTGTCAAAGTCATTGAAAGAAAGATCTAAATGTCTGAGACCTGCCAGTGAATACCAAGTTACAATCTTCAGTCTGTTGTAAGACAAATCTAAATATCTTAACTCCTTGTTGAATTCAAAGGTCTTGATATCCAGTTCTTGGATTCTGTTATGGCATAGAATCAAAACTTTCAGTTCAGAGACAGAATGAAAATCTGAACTCTGGAGTTGAGAAAGGAGGTTGTAGGATAAATCCAGGGTGGTGGTGGTTGGCGTCAAGTCCACAGGAACCTTTCTTAGAGACATATTGGAGCAGTTGGTTGTCAATTCTCTTTCTTCTGGCAGCTTTGAAGCCCAGCCACATGCTGACATAACAATACAACAAAATACATAAATGCTTCTGATGTGTCTCATTGTAATTCCAAGGATTTTATTGCTGGTTTCCTCATGTGAATGATGAAGGGGAGTTCAAAATCCTAGAAAGACAGCATGTAATGTTAAGTGGTTATGTGATTTGTTAAATCCTGTAGGGTTTTTATTTTTTAAAAATTCCAACATCTGACTCTATTCACCAAGAGTCTGGAATAGGGTCTCAAACTATGTACTGAGTCTTTGACTTGATCTCAGAGATTGGGTAATAAATTTCCAAATCAGTAACTGTGCCATATTCCCCTCTCTGAGGCAAGTCAGGATTCCCAGAAGGGAGAAATATAATAGTTGGCAGAAGTGCCTCAGTTCAACTTAGGAACTTCACTGCCAGGTCATACTCAACACCCTCCTTCACATCTCCTTTGGGTAGCCTGAAAGCTTTAGGAAATTTGAAAGTAATTTTTTTTTTCTTTTGCTGGCAAAGATTTGCACTGAGCTAACATCTGTTTCCAATCTTCCTCTTTTCTTTTTCTCCCCAAAGACTCAGTACATAGTTGTATATTTTAGTTGCAAGTTCTTCTATGTGAGCTGCCACCACAGTGTGGCTACTGACAGAGAAGTGGTGTGGTTCTACACCTGGGAACTAAACCCAGGCTGCCAAAGCAGAGTGTGCTTAACTTTTTGAATTTTTTAGATTAATTATTATTTTTTCTTTTTTTTAGAGCAGTTTAAGGTTCACAGCAAAATTAAGGGAAGTTACAGAGATTTTCCATATCTCCTGTATCTGCCCACATTCACAGATTCTGTTATCAACATCCTCCACCTGAGTGGTACATTTGTTACAATTGATGGACCTACATTGACACATCATAATCACCCAAAGCCGTTGTTTACATTACAGTTCACTCTTGATGTTGTACATTCTATGGGTTTGGACAAATGTACAATGATGTGTGTCCATCACTATGGTATCATACAGAGTATTTTCACTGCCCTAAAAACCCTCTGTGCTGCACCTACTCATCCTCCTCCTCATCCCCAACAACCGCTGTCAACCACTGATCTTTTTATTGTCTCCATGGTTTTGCCTTTTCCAGAATGTCATATAGTTGGACTCATACAGAATGTAGCTTTTTCAGATTGGCTTCTTTCACTTAGTAATATGCATTTAAAGTTCCTCTATGTCTTTTCATGGCTTGACAGCTCATTTCTTTTTAGCGCTGAATAATATTCCATTGTCTAGATGTACCACGGTTTATTTATCCATTCACCTATTAAAGGATATCTTGGTCGCTTCAAAGTTTTGGCAACTATGAGTCAAGCTGCTATAAACATCTGCGTGCAGGCTTTTGTGTGGACATAAGTTCTCAAAGAAAGGAATAATTTAACACCGACCCTGTGGACCTCTGAATTAATGTCATGAAGTTGTTCCTCAACTTTTGTATTTGTGGACATAGAGAGTCCCTTGAGCTAATATCTCACTTTCAACAACACTTACCCATACGTGTGGAAGGTCCAAAACATAGAAACAAACATGATGGTTCCTGTCCTTATGCCTCCATAGGTCTTCAGGTTGGTGGCAAAAGCAATCTGGATCACTGCCAAATAATAGTAATAATGACAAAACCAGTTTCCACTGGAGTTTCCTTGGAGGCTTTCTGTGTGCCAAGATATATATTACCCCTTCATATATATCATGTCATCTATTTCTCCCAAAACTCTGTGAGGGAAGTACTATTACCTGCATTTTACAGATGAGGAAACTCATGGGTGTAGAATTCTGAGGACTTTGAGAGAAGAGCCAGGCTCCAAGTTGTTTGACTAGACACAGAAGAGATGGTTGGAGAACTAAGATTATCACAATATTCATTATTCAAGATATTTATTAAGTACCGACTCTGCCAGGAACTTTTCTAGGCACAGGGGATATAGCGGTGAGTAGAACAGATGGAATTTCTGTTCCTAAGCTGTTCCTACACAGCTTACATTCTAGCAAAGCGTAAGAAAAGAGAGACAGTAAAGAAAATAATAAACGTATATGTTAGGTGGTGATGAGGGCTAGAAAGAAGAATGGCTAAGATAAGCGGGACAGGGGCAACTGGGGAGTGAGCTTTTGCATAGGGTGGTCCGAAAGGCCTCTCTGACACAGTGACCTTCATGCAGAGATCTAAAGGGAGGGAGGGAGCGAGTCATCTTGTCTGGAGAAAGAGTATTCTGCAGAGAGAGAACAGCGGGTACACGTTCAAAGACCTGATGTGGGAGCATGCTCGGAAAATGTAAGCAATGACTAGAGAGAAGTTGGGGAAGTGGACTGCAGACATCAGATGTTATGAGGACGCAGGAATTTCCTCTGGTTGAAATAAGAAACCAGTGGAGGATTTAGAATAAAGGACTGGCAGATTCTGACGTACATCTAAAGACTCCTCTGCTTGTTGGGTGGAAATAACTGGAAGAGTGCAAGGCTGGCAAGGAAGACTCCCTGGGACACTATAGGGCAACTCATGCAAGAAAGAAGGTAGTGGGGGAGGTGGCGAGAAGTGGCTAGATTCTAATATTGAATTAATAAACTCTGCAACTTCATGTCCTCCCACACCAGGCACTCTGAAAACACCAAGGAAAGGTGATCAGCAGTGGTGAGGGCTTTCCTGCTTCTACCGGCATGTGTCCAATACACATTGACCTCAATGTCCCACAGACTGGTCACTCCCGTAGACAAGCAGGAGGAACAAAAGGCATACTCTGCAGGGAAAACATGGTATAGCAAGACTTCTTGGTACTGTTCATGCTTCCTGTTGATCTGAGAAGCTGTGTGTTGTGCGCATGCACACGTGCACCCATGCACCCATGCAGGCATGGTGAGGGGACAAACTAGCAGAACTAACACAAAAAGACACCTGGAATAGGTCCTCACTCTCATCTGGATTTTTCTTTCTGTAGAATCTGACCAAGTTTGGGTTTTTTTTGTTGTTGTTATTGAAATGAAGAAATTCTAGAAAACGTGGCTATTTCCCGAAATAACTTAAAAATGAAAATACTTTATAAAACTGTTTCATAGAAAACAGGAAAATGGACACAGAAATGCTCAACCATCTGTGACATAACTGTGGAGAGAAAACTGATTTTGGTGTTCCTTGTCCATCTCACACTCAGTGGAAGAGGGTCAGGAAAGGCATTCTGTGGGATGGGATTGTGGAGATAGTAGCCTGGACCTGGCCTAGGGCGTTCACTTTCCACTGAGATATTCCCTCCAATCCATCCCAGGTAGTACTTTCTTGGTCACATCCTTTTTATATAACATTGGATACAGCATCCAATATCAAAATAAGAACAAATCAAACAAAAAGAGAGCCTCTTTGATGCAGCTTTACATCCATGGTAATTTTCCAGATTTCTGGAATCCAGCAAAATTAATTTGTTACCAGTACCATGATTCTAATCCATTACCCACATTTAAGATGACCTGAGTCATTTGTTCTGTTTGATGGATTTACATGTTTATATCAACTCAGCATGTCGGATGGCATCTCCCCTCCATACTGACTCTATCACGCAAATAAGGCAGTGGCCACTTGCTGCCTTTTTGGGTAACAACAACTACCATTCATTGGGCTAAGTAATACTAACTTGACATGGAGTGATCCTTACAACAACCACTTTGTAAGGTAAGCGCTATCATTATTCACCCTTTACAGATATGAAAAGTTGTGGTTAAGGAGGTCAAGTAACTGCCTCACAGTCACAAAATTAATACGTGGTGAGTCCGCAGCCTGGGCTCCCAGCCACTATGCTATCTTGTCTCTCTATGGTGAGTCAAGGTAAATCTATTTTCAAAATATGTTACAATACATTAATCACAATAAAATTATATCTCACTGAGTCATATTGATTCTTCAAAGTTTCCTAATACACAGTCCAGGGAACTGTAATGCCACCCAAATGCAAATGCAATACCACTCAATTTAGGTTTTATATCATTACTTACAAGCTCTGGCATGGATTGAGCCATTACATTGAGCGTTATCTTCTTTAAGCCACTGTATTTAGGGGTCACTTGTTATATAAGGCAGCTTATGTCCCAACTAATGTATTATTACACTTACGATAAAACCCAAACTCCTCCTACTGGATGACAACACCTCCACAAGCTGCTCTTGCTTCCTTCTGGGATCTCACTTCACATTCCTCTTCTTCTGGCCCTCCACACTTCATTCATACTGCCCTTCTTTTTCCTTGACCACACCACACTTGCTCTGACCTTAGGGACGTTGCACTAGCTTTTTCCTCTGCTTGGAATGCTCCTCTCCCAATCCTTCCTCATCTGGATCTTCCGTCATTTAGATCTTGACTTAAAAGTTTATCTCCTCTAAGAGACCTGACTTGACCACCTAATCTAAAGTGGCCAGCTTGCTACTAGTTCATATCACCTTATTTTATTTCTCTACAAAACAGAGCACTTACCACTATCCTAATGTTTTGTTCATTTATTTATTGACTATCTCCTCCACTTCTCATGCCCATGAGAGAAGGGAGCTGATGATCTTGTTCAGTTTTTTATCCCCAGCACATAAAATAGTGCCTGTCACATAGCACATGCTCAGTAAATACTTTTTTAATGTATATGAATGAATGAATGATTTCAATTTTATTCCTTAGCACAAGGTGGTAACTAACATGCTCTCAAAAATATGTTTTGAACAAATGAATTCATCTTGTGAATTCCTAATATGGTGCCGTGCATGATGGTTAGAGAATGAGTTTAGTGTAGGGATTAATAAATCTGTTTCAAGTCTAATCTTAGCCACTCACTGGCTGTGTTAACTTAGGTCATTTATTTAACTGCTGAAAGGTTCCATTTTCTCATCTGTAAAATGGGTTTTGTGCAGAGGCATAAAAGAGATAATGTATATAAATCACTTGTCATCATGCCTAGCATATCACAAATGGTAGCAGTTGTCAGGGCCAAGACTAGGGTGATTTCAGGCACAAATTATAAGGGGTGTCAAGAAACTCAGTAATCAAGATAAATAATGTTTTAATGAAATATTTTTAAAAGTTAAAATTAATGCAAAATCCGAGATGAATGAAATATCAAAATTTGTCATAAAAACAGGATGAGTATCACTGATTTTTCCTTTTGTCTCAGGCTCCAATATGGCTTGGCAGGACACTGGCAGTTATAGTCCTTAAGCTGACAAAGTTGTTCTTAACATTTTCTCACAGAGTACCTCAATTCTTAGAAACTTACTTTAAGCTCCTAGATCTGAAAAATGCAGCAGAATCTATCCCATTTGCTTTATCTGGAATCAACTGAGTTGAGATGTCTAGCTTCTATATTTACCCACCTTTTCTCACTGCCTAATACCACAACCTCATCTGGAACTTATGCTAACGAAGGGAGAGGCCCTAACTCTTCTTGAACTTCTCTTAATATAATAAAGCAAAAAGACATTATCTCTCAGGCAATGTATCTGCATTGTGACATTTCATTAAAACATTTTCAAAAGGAGGACTTGAACTTTTGATGGAAGATGCATTTAATAAATGTTATATATTATTATCACATTCCCAATACTATTACTACTATGCTGAGAGCAGACAAAAAGCAGAGAATGACTTTCCTTAATAGCTTGTGATTTAAAAATCCAAGTCAAAAAACACCATGAATGACTATTGGTAACTGGCCAAAGAATGCTTAATCATCCAACTCTTCCAATGGTGAAAAAAAACAGAAAGGACTTAAAAATCTATTGAATGTTGAATGATCTTTGCAACATAAGAGTAAGAATGACTGACCTTTTTTGAGTGTTTCCTATCTGCTTAGTATGGAGCTACGTGCTTTCCATACATTATCTTGTTCAATTCTCTCAACAACTCAGTGAAATGCTGGATATTTTTATCCCTGTTTTACAAATGGAGGGGTTAAAGCCCAGGGGTTAAGTGACTTGCCTAACGTGACCCAGTGAATAAGTGATAGAGTATGAATTTGAACCCAGACCTATCCGGTCCTTTCCAGAACCCAGATTGAAGGTGTTTCAAACCCTGAATGAAGTAGCTTAGGATGTGATTTCCAAGGTTGATTCCATTGGCAGGACTAGCTGCCATGGTGGCCTCCTCTTCCCTTCTCACCCATGTGCCTTTCTCCAAAGTGGTAAGCAGCTGCTGTGGGACACTCTGATAGATGTCACAAAGTATGAGAGGCTTTGCCTACATGCATTCTTAAGAGAGTTATAAGTTCGTGAGAATTGAAATAAAACTCAGAAAGTGGACACAATTCTAATTGATAGCTCAGTTTATGCAGTCTGTGAGAAAGCTCTTCTAGAAATCAAATGCTAATCATTCTCTGCTCTACAGCAGACATGTGACCATCTTTGGCCACTTTTGACTTTTAAAGGAAACTGAGAAAGGACTACATTATACAAAATTAAGATCAGATGTGCCCCAACTTTTAGACAGACCACACAAATGCAGAACTTTAAAAACTGGTAAAGGAGCAACGTTTGTTTTAAGTAGCCAAAGAGCTCATCCAGCAGATGTTGTTAACATGCATTTTGGAAAACAAAAGCTAGAGAAAACTCACCACAATGCCTAGGACCATCCACCCTGGGTAGAAGGACTGACCAGGTTTAATCGATAACCAGCGAAAGGAAACGCAAACCGTCCAGCGCCTGCAACACCGCTCCTCGGATCAATAGCCTCAAGGCCACTCACTAATCATTAATCTTTAGATTAATATAGGCAAAATTATAAATTCTAAAACTGAATAAGGCCGCTTTCCTCCCATCCACATGAGTTCCATCTCTTCTTTAGAAAAGACCCAGGGAACCCTTATTTCTTCTTCACGAGGTCACAAAAACAAAGATAACAGTTCTTACCCACCGAGATCACACCGGCTCCGGCAGAGCTGCAGGTGTGGATGACTGGTTGGCACGGCCAGAATTGGCTGCAGGAGAGTTTGAATCAAGCGTTTCTGTGAAGCTTAAGCTCCTTTGCCCTCTACTGCATGCTGCTGGCATTACATGTTGCATAGATTCATTGTAGTCTTACAGGACTTTTCAAAAAATTGCAGTAAAATACACAAAACACAAAATTTTCCACTTTAACAATTTTTTAAGTGTACCGTTCAGTGGCATTAAGTACATTCACATTGCTGTGCAACCATCACCACTCTCCATCTCCAGAACTTTTTCATCATCTCATTCATTTCATTCCCCCCTCCCCTCAGCTCGTGGTAACCACTGTTCGACTCTGTCTCTATAAATTTGAGTACTCTAGGTACCTCATGTAAGTGGAATCATACAGTAATTGTCCTTTGGTAACTGGATTATTTCATGTAGCGTGGTATTTTCAAGATTCTTCCATTTTGTAGTATGTATCAATTTCCTTACATTTTAAGACTGAATAATATTCCGTTGTGTATATATATATATACACCACATTTTGTTTATCTATTGATCCATCAACGGACATTTGGGGTGTTTTCACCTTTTGGCTATTGTAAATAATGCTGCTATGAATGTGGATGTACAAATATCTGCCCAAGTCCTTGCTCTCAATTCTTTCGGGTATATACCCAGAACCCAGAACTGGAATTGCTCGGTCATACAGCAATTCTAGGTTTAATTTTTTGCAGAACTGCCATGCTGTTTACCACAGCATCTTAGACCACTTTGATGGTGCCTTACTTCAAGCTTCGGGTAGTTATCTTGCTCATCAAATTGGATGGGAGGCCAAGCGGTGCCGAGAAGGAATAGGAATGGTGGCCCCATAATTTGAGCAATCTGACTGGACGAGCACAGGAAGGGGTAAGCTAGAGGCCTTGTCTTGAAAGGTAGTGAGAAAACAAGCATGGTGTTATTTATGCAGATTGCAGAGTACAGACCAATTTTTTTAAAGCAACACTTTTCAAGGTTTTTATCATACTTAAGATTCAGGTGACACTGCTGGAGATCACTAGTGAAGATGAAAATTTCCACATGGATTTGTCCACAGGAGGAACGACAATTTAAAAGGAATGATTATAATAGTTTTACATAAATGTGAGATTGAGGAGGGAGTGTGTTCTTAAAACAAGAATTTTTTTTACAATGATATTGGTGTTTTTTCGTTAAAATGTAATGCATGTATTTCTACATATATTTTAGGGGAAAAGTCATAAAATGAATACTGTATCAAGAAAAACAAAAACAGTCTGTTCTACTGCCCACCTTAAACATAGAAACATGTCTACATATACACGAAAACAGGTGCTGGGTGCACACCCTTCAGGAATGTTGGAGAGGGTACTCCCAGCTTGTTGGATGAACCAAGCTCTAAAATCTCTTCCATCTCAGAAATTCTCAAACAACTCTGATCAGCACATTCACGTTCTCTATTGCCCTCTCAAGGAAAAATAACCACTTGGGGTTTTTGGTATCCAAATACATATTCTTCCCTTTCCCAGAGCCCACTGTGTTTAAATACTTTACACCGTCAGCGAATGGAGTTTTCTTTCCTTATTTTTAATTTAATTAGTGAATCATGCCAAGTTAGAAAGTAGTATTTTGTGTCATCATCATCATCATCACCATCACTGTTGTTTGCATTTACTTTCTAAGTGCAAGATATTGCCTAATCCACACCACAAACTACATAGAACATATAGGTGACTCCCACTTGAGAGGTGAGGAAACTGACTCAGAGAGAACAAGAAACTTGCCCAAGGTCATCATCCAGTAAGAGATGGAGTCAAGGTTCAAAACTGAGTCTGTCTGGCTCCAAAGCCTACAATTTTTTTTACTACTCTAGGTGCCCAAGAGTTTGTGTACCACTCCCTCTGCCTTCACCTGGAATTTCTAAAATCTTTAAATCTTTATTTGCAATGAACACTAAGAATAATATGCTCAGAACAGTATGTGCTGATAACTTTGAGATGTAACATTTTTTATTCCCTTCAAAAATCTCTCCCCTTTTTCTCCCCCCATTTCTTTCTCCTCTTTTCTCATGCTGGTATTCAAAGATACCTGCCATTCCCTCTCTCTCTCTCACATACACACACACTCACACAGTCACGCGCTCACACACGCATACGTTTCTCCCCTTATACCCTCCCGTGATTTCAGACTTCTGCCTGCCCTATTTCTGCCTTCATATACAGGTTGCAATGAACAGAGAGCTTTGGGTTACTTCAAATGGATGGAGGTTTATTTTAAAGACACTACAGAAAAATAACTACATAAAGATACTACAGGAAGTAAGGAAGCACAGTAGCACACAGCCGGGACTCAGAGACATGGAACGAAGCCTTCTCAGGACTTCCAGAGGCAGTCCTGGTGGTCAGGCCATCTTGTTAAATCCTTCAAAGTGGGTAAGGGCTCTTCTCTACTCTGTTATGACTCGGCGTCTCTTTGACTCTTCGTCTTTCTCAATCTGCTTCTCTTTCTATTCCCAACTTCTCTTTATTGCTTCCTTTGCTTCTATTTCTTCCTACAGCCCCAGTAGCATGGCTTATAGGTAGGGCAGAGGCTCATCCTGAGGGCACTTCTCCCAAAATAAGAAATCTGATTGGATCCTATCTCACCATCCAAAATGGAGCATCTCCATTGGGCAGAGGACCCATGGACCACCTGATAGTCTGCTGGCCTATGTCATGTCTTGGCTTTGATAGGGACTGTGGCCCTGATGCAGGCAGGTAGGAAAGTCACATGACCCAAGGGTGCCCACTGGGTAGAAGGAAGGGCTGGGGCTGCTTTCACCCTACAGCTGCTGTGGGCTAGCTCATAGTCTAGTATGAAGCAAGTGTTAATTGAGAAAAGCTTCTCTAACTTAATTATAAGTATCAGTAAGAGGAAATAGTGACAGAGGTTATTTTTTCTGAATTATATTTCTGAAAAACAAATAAAATTCTCACGTGGTTAGGAAATTCAAATAGTTTATCATGCATTTACTACACTTGATGAGTATAAGGAGGGGAGAAATTTTTAGTTCAACTAAATAAATCAAAATGGTCCTGATAAATAGTAGGAACCTAAGTAAAGACTGCAGAAATTTGATAAATACTTTATCATCAAGGACTGGAGCAGCACTGTCCAATAGAATAAAGAAATAATGGAAGCCACATAAGTAACTTTAAATTATCTCGTAACCATGTATAAAAAACCAAAAAGAAACAGGTGAAATTAATTTTAATAATATATTTTATTTAATCCACATATCAAAATATTCACATGCATGCAATATTAAAAAAACTACTAACGAGATACTTTACATTCTTTTTTCACATGTTGTCTTAGAAATCTTGTGTGTGTTTTACACTGAAAGCACATTTCAATTCAGACTTGCCACATTTCAAAGACTCGATAGCCACGCATGGCTAGTGGCTACCATATTGGACAAATAGAGCTAGGGCCTCAAGTCAATAAATGACCCTCCTGCAATTAGCCAAAGAACTGGAACTCTTAATTCACCCACAAAATTTTCCCTAGTGGTGCCAAATATTGCTATTTCTCATGTCCCCACCTCTCCTGATTCCAGCTTCTGCTCCCTCTCTCTACTGACCCTGATCACTCTTGTGAATAATCCTGTTGTTGAGACATCTATCAGGACCCACACAAGAAAGAAAAAATAGATATATTAGAGGTGGAATGGGGAAGAGAAGAGGGAGGGTAAACAAAGACTAAGGAAAGATTAAAGAGGAAAAGAGAGAAACTGGAAGGTTTTGGAAAGCAGAAAGGATGGTAGGTTAAAAGGAGAAAGCAAAAAGATGGGGGAAACAATGGGAATGACAAAATGGGGAAAAACAAGATGGAACGCGAGGGACGGGAAAGGAATGGAGGCAAAAAGGAGAGAAAATAAAATTTATGGGCTAAACAAAGGAGTGGAAAAAGGAAATGAGAAGGAAATGGGGAGTATCTGAATTTCTCATCAGGTGCCAGTTATTACTACAACTTTATTAATGACTTTAACATTTATCCTAGACACAGTTATAGAGAAACTCAATCATGTAATAAACATCCTGTGAGACACATCAGCATGCAGAAATCCCCTGGATTTCCTTGTTTGCATGCAAACCACATGCCATTGTTTTCAAAGAGTATGAAAAAGTTATACATTGAATCCTGCCTACTAAAATATCCTCCAATACATCCAGTGGTCTGCCGGAGCCACTTTATACCAGCTCATGAGAGTCAACTTTTAATTTCAAGAATTTTGTGAGCCAGTTGTTAAAAATTAAATTATTGATTAATTATTAGTAGTTAATTATTATTAATTATTAAAAATTAAAGTATATATACTTTCAACTAAATAAATTATGTTAAAAACAAAATAAGAGATGCTCGAACCTCATCACTTCCTAATTATTTTACTGTATAGTTACTACCATTACCCGCTTGAGGTTATTTATGTCTAATGCATCTGTATGGTGGAAATACTATACAATGTACACTACTGGTGGATCTCCTTCCAGCTCCACCTTTAGTGACGTGGTGGCATTGGTACCTTGAAATTGACGATGGTGGGAATATTTACACCATGCAATTGGCAATCACTATAAATCAAGACTTTACTGTTTTGACAATTTTCTAGACTTATGAAAGTAATGGAGAAAATGTTCATTATTTGTCATAGAACTTTTTTTTTCAGAGAGTCTATTGTTAAACCTTTACCAGCACACCACTACATCTGGTGTCATTTATATCTATTTTTAAAGAATGAAATCATTTCTCTAATTCAATGACTTACTTTTTCAAAGAGTTATCTCTTAATTTTGGTTAAATCGTTGTTCAGTGTTTACATTATTGTGGCCTTTGTAAATGTTGGGGCACCACTAAAAACTATGTTATATATTATGATTACACTCCATGATTACACTTCTCAGTTTTCTTCTAGTTAATACTTGCCTTGCATTTCATTTTGTTAGTTTTCTATGTATCTGTGACAATTTTCCCCACATTCTCAAATCTCTGTCAAGTCAAATTTTTTAAATGGTCCGGTCTATCAAATAAACTGTCGCCTCCTCCTAATGACCAGTCATCCTGTCCCAGTATGGACTGAACGCTCTACAGGACTGCTGCAGAGTTGACATCCTCTGCCTTTAAGTTGCTGCCATCCTGGAAAGTCCTTGCTCCTCTTTCCTGGATTATAGCTCGCCTGTTTCCTGGAATGCATAGCATTTTCTTTCTTGGTTTGCACCTGTTGCAGTGGAACACGTCCTCCAGTAGTTTCCTAAGAAAGAGTGCTTTCATGGTTAATTTGGAGTGGGAGTTTAAATGTCCTGTCTCATATTTGATTGATTGAAGATATTGCTCTATTATTTTCTAGAATTGTATTTCTAGCATTGTATTGAGAAGTGCGTGCCATTTTGATCTCTTGCTCCTTGTATCTGCTTTTCTCTCTCTCTTTCTGGAAGCTTTTAGGATCATTGTCCTTGGTATTCTAAAATTTCAAGAGAAGGTGCCTTGTACCATTCATTTTTCTGGGCAGTTAAGAGATTCGTGTACTTCAGTGGAATTACTTTGTTTTATTTCTTTGATAATGTCTTCCCCTCCTTTTTTGTTTCTGGAACACCTATAAGATGGATGTGGACTTCCCAAATTTAGGCTATTTCTTACTTTTTCTCTTGCTTTGGCAATTAATCTTTTTGTTCTAATCCTTTAGAAATTCCCTTAGGATATTTTCCAATGCTTCAATTTCTTTGGGGGAAGAAGCTGTCATATTTAAATTCTAAGAAGTACCTCTATCTTCCAGTTGTCTTGTAAGAGAGCGAAACGTCCTCGTAGGCCTGCTTGTGACTGGATCATCAACATGCAGCACTCCTGTCCCCCGACTCTCAAAGGCATGGTGCCTGGGACATTGTTGATTAACTTTGATAACGGATTTTTATTAAGGGTTGTCTTCTACTTGTGTGGGTGTTAACTTGCAGTGAATAAGTGACTGTGTCCTAGTATGAGGATGAAGTCCATCGGAGAGGTCTGGAACAGCCAAGGAAGGCAGTGACTAGCTGCTTCAAAGTGTTGGGGAGCCATGGGAAGAAATAGTTCAGAAAGAGAGACCCTGAGAAGCAGCCAGGAAATTCAGCACGCCTCTGAAATCCTCAGAAGGGACTGCTTTCCCAGAACCAGGCGAGTTGGAGACTTGAATTGTTTTACCTGAAAATAAAAGGAAGTGATAACCCCAAACCTAGAAACTCTGGTGACACTCAGGTTGCATTAGTGAAGTCGAAGCTTTTCATGTGTTTGTTTTCTAACTGGATCCTGTTTTGAGCTGTCCATGCTCATTGCCAATATATCGATTGGGATCCTAGTACTTTTCTATTTACTCTATTAGTTATTTATATAAAAAAGGAAAAGAGAACTTTGTGATATTTGCTACCAGATTACTTTCCAATTTCTTGTTTCCCCATTTGTCATTTTTAGTTGTTTTTATTGCTTTGACTATTCATTTGCTTGTTTGTTTCCAGTTTTTATGTTGTCAAATTCTGTCTCTTTTCTCATTTTATTTAATCTTAGGAAGCCCAGGACAATCCAGGCTGAACATGATCAGCAGCTCAGCTCCAGTTCCACATCTGGTGGCTTGAGATAATGGAAATAATAATAATAACAATCATAATGACATCATCTTAATAGCTAACATTTATTGAACTTTCATTTGGGGCCAGACACTGTTCTATGCGCATTGCATATATGAACTCATTTAATGCTCCTAACAACAGTATGAGATAGGTGTTATTATTCTTCTCATTTTATATCCAGTGTAAATAAAACAGAGAGGAATTACAGAACCACTCAGAGTCACTAGAAGGAGGTGGAAGAGGCAGAATTCAGGCTGGGGTGGTCTGTCTCTGGAATGCTCCTCCTGCCCACTGTGCACTGCCAGCTCTGGAGTGAAAAGCCAGACCCTGGATATCCACACATTATACCACTGATTTCTCATAACAACCATATGAGAGAGGCACCATTACTATGCCCATTTTACAGACGAAAAAAAGGAGGCTGGAAGAGGTTAAGGAATTCATCCAAGGGCATAGAGCTACAGAGAAATTGAACCAGGATTTAATTCCAGAATGCTTGTGGGCAGAACCCACCTTTATAATCTTTATTCTCTGCTACTTCCAGTTCCGACAGTGACCTAGTTTGATCCCCTAAACCCCATTTCCTTTTTTTTTATTGGTTGCAAATTTTTCAAGCACAGAAAAGTATAAAAGCAAAAGCAAGCACCAACCGCAGCAAGCAGTGATAAATGTTTTTGTTTATTTTCATCCAGACTTTTTTTCTGTGCATATTTTTGACATATTGAAACTATACCGTGCATATAATTTTGTATCCTATGTGTTTCATTTATATTGTAACATAAGCATTCTCTTATGTTAAAAAACTTCCTATACATTATATTTTAAATTGTGGTAAAAAACATAACACGAAATTTACCATCTTAACCCTAAACACTGTCTTTTAATGGTTGTAAAATATGTCACTAAATGAGCACAGCACATTTCTCCATTGTTGGAAGTGTGGAGTGTTCCAAATTTTTCACTGTTAACAATGGCCCTGCAGTTAACGTACTTGTGAAGAAATATTTGTCCAGATTTCAACATATTTCCTTAGGATAGATTTTGAGAAGTGGAATTACTAGACCAAAGAACATGAATATTTTAAAGCTCTTCATATAGATTACCAAATTACTTTACCCTCCTGATATCACTATATAAAATGCCCATTCCACTGCAGTCTTGTTAGTATAACAGGCTGATAAAAATGGAACTATTTTAATATCAATTTGGCTGAGGCCCCTGGAGTGTGGTATGATATCAGATAACTGGCTTTGCAAGCCTTTGCTGACTTCTAGCCAATAAAATGGGTCGGAGAGTCTGAGAGGAGTTAAAGATTGGAAGATGACTTTGAAGAGAGCTTTTGGTGTGTTATGAGTTCTGTTTACCCTGAAGAAGGATGGATGGGGTGTGCCCCCTTATTCCTCAATTCAGGAGAATGGGCCTCTACAGAACCACTTGGAAAGCTTGCCGCGTGAATTCTGTACTTTGGGGGACATATTGCAACTAGTCTTTAATTCATACCTGGAGATCTGAAGGTCTTGGCTAGCTACTCTAAGGGTACATTTTATAAATAGTGAAATTTAGGCTTACAAAGTTGAAGTAAATTGTCCAAGGTCATTCACAAATAAGTGATGGAACTAGAGTTGAAACCCAGACGTTTCAAACTGAGCTTGTATATTTACCCATTATACAATATTTCTTCTCATTTACCTATGAAATCTTTCTTATTTTCATTACGTCACTTCTTATTTGTCCATATTTTGACCTGAATTCTTCATCTCCTCACTGGGAATTCTTCGGCAGGAAACTCCACCAATGCAATTTCTGCCTCCTAGCAGCCTCCTTAAAACCACTTATGAGAGCAGATATTTATATATAGGATTCATCTAACTTCTCTTCTCAAAACCTAGAGTTTGTTAGATAAACTTTAACTGACTTTATGCCTCCCTTTAGGGATTTTTGTTTTAGACCTGCTAGATGTAATAGATTGAATTGTGACCCCCCAAGATTTATTTGTTGAAGTCCTAAACCCCAATGCCTCAGAATGTGACCTTATTTGGAAATAGAGTCATTGTAGATGTTGTTAGTTAAGATGAGGTCATTAGGATGGCCCCTAATCCAATACTATTGGTGTTCTTATAAAAAAGGGAAATTTGGATACAGATAGGCATAGAGGGAAGACAATATGAAGAGACACAGGGAGAAGATAGCCATCTACAAGCCAAGGAGAGAGGCCTTGAACAGATCCTTTCTTCCTACCCCTCAATAGAACCCAACTCTACCAACACCTTGATATTGGATTTCTAGCCTCCAGAACTGAGGGCCAAGAGCTTCCATTGTTTAGGCCACACAGATTGCAGTACTTTGTTACATCAGCCCTAGTAAGCTAACACGCAACAGTGCTGAGCAACTGAAACTTGTTATGAAATCTTGAAGTTCATTACAGGAAGTTTAATCATCACAGAGAAAACTGGAAAATCCAGTTCTAACAACTGTTGCAACTTCTATTGCAGAACAAGAGCTTTCATACACTCTTAGTAAATATTCATGGTTTGAATTTACTTCCCACTATTATGCTTCATAGAAATTTAAATGATAACTTTCCTATATCCCTAAGTTTTAACTCCATAGCTGGACTTTCAAGACCCTTGACAATATGATCTTAATCTAACTTTCCATGCTTGTACTTCACTGTCGTTTTTCATAAAACTCATGGGTCCTATCAAACTGGGACACCAGTCCCAGAATAGGACTGGGTATTTCTGTCCTTGTTTTCTTCATCTATTTAGAATGGCCTTTTCATTATTCATCATCACACATTGCAAAATCCCAAGTCAAAAAGTCTTCCTTCAAAGCCCAATGGAAAAAACATCACTTCTGTGAAGATTCTTTTCACTCAATCTAAATGTTCTCTGAACTTCCGTTGTATATTTTTGTTTCATTGATTTTTATTTTAGCTAGCTGGATACATGTAATGTCCCCTGATTGACTATAAATTCCTTAGGGCAAGAAACCACTAGTTTATGAACTAATGGGTATAAAGGGTTCCTCCTCCCAAAACTGGAGACTGAGACAAGAACTTTGTGTTCAGGTCATTTGTATGAAGAAATAATCTCAGGGCTCAAGAGTGAGAGGACTGAGAAGAAGGAAACAAGGAAGAAGGGAAAGTCAATCCAAGAGTGCGTTATTGAGCTGGTTCCTCCTGTGGGTAAGCGAGGCTTAATCCCATTGGAGATTCTGAGAAATGGTGTAGACTATGCCTCTTTTTTGTGTCTGTAGACTTTTCTTTTTAATTGACATATAACTGACATATAAAATTATGTTAGTTTTAGAGGTACAACATAGTGATTCGATATTTGTGTATACAAATGATCACCACAATAAGTCTAGTTAACATCCATCCCTAGACTATGCCTCATTTTTTTACCCAAGAATAAAAGAGAGGAATATTTATCTAATATCTCCCATCTCCTAAATGGTCAAGGATCTCCTCAGAGGTATCTCTGGCACTTCTAGTTTTGTGCATATCCCAGAATGGTTGAATAGGCGTCTACAAACATCTTGTGCAGTGGCATTAGTGAAGCTATGGGACATAAAGTGAGAGATACATGGTGCAGTTATAACAAGGTGCTGTTAGGCTACACCTGCCCAGAGCTGGCTGCCAGAGTAAAAGGGTAGACAGAGAAAATGTTTGATGAGTACGAAAAATATCTGCTATAATAAAGCTGGGGAACAAATATCTACTACAGCATATCCCTTGCACTGCTCCAATCTGCTCATGCCCTATTTTAATAGTTCCCCAGAGACAGGGATGCTATTCATAGAGGCAGTACACATCAACTATATTCCTCCTTCTGATCAAAAGAGCAAAGGTTCTTGTGCACGCCAGTTCAGACAACTAGAATTTCAGCAAGATCTCCAGTCACAGAAAACCAGATTCAGAATTTCCATTTGGCCTGAGATGTAACACTCTTGGTTTGGGTTTCTCCAGATACAGACCCTGAGACAAGTATTCAACTGCAAGTAGTTTATTTCAGAGATGATCCCAGGAAACATCCCTGAAGGAAGAGGATATGAGATAAGAATAGAAAGGAAACCAATAAAGAATACCTTATCAAGCCATTTCTACTATGGAGAATCAGAATTCTAAGCTACTGGGTAACTCCAAAAGAGTTTAAAGTACACCCCAGATTTATCCCAAAAAGGGCTAAGAAAGTTGGAGTATTTATCCCCCAATTGACTTTCTGACATTGGTTGAGGGCTGGTTCCAAGGACAACTTCCAGCACTTCTGAATTGCCCTTTGTGGGCATTTCATGCAGAGGCAATGCTGAGTAGAAAGGAGGAGGGCACCCACAGCTACATTAATCTGCTGAAGAAACCCAGCAACAGGTGTAAAAGGCATGGAGTTTTCTAACATCGACCCTGGCACACAGGAATATATATCGCTGAAGTTGTTTGAACAGGTGCTTCTCTTAATTACATGATAAATTCAATGAATTCAGTCCTATCAAAGAAACAGGTGAATTCCTCATATGTTAGAAATTGGCTGGGGCCGGCCCGGTGGCCGAGTGGTTAAGTTCGCGCGCTCCACTGCGGCGGCCCAGGCTTTCGCTGGTTCGGATCCTGGGCATGGACATGGCACCACTCATCAGGCCATGTTGAGGCGGCGTCCCACATGCCACAACTAGAAGGACCTGCAACTAAGATATACAACTATGTACCAGGGGGATTTGGGGAGATAAAGCAGAAAAAGAAAAAGATTGGCAACAGTTGTTAGCTCAGGTGTCAATCTTTAAGAAAAAAAACAAATAGACCAACTGTTTAAATCAAGATTATATCACTTCATTAATTTTTATTACCACATATAAATGGTGAACGGGGGCCTGAAAGTATACATGTTATCTACATCATAAATCCAAAATCGTGTTTAGATTCAGGTCAATGCAAAATAAGGTCATTGTTGGAACTTCCAAAAGCAGCAACAGTGAAAAGAATACTTTTAGATCTACATGTGATCTATTTATTTTGATTACTCCATCAACTTAATATTAATGGCTGCTCTTAGGTTAGCCCAAAAAAGTCCATGTTTGCTCTTCTCCTTGGGCCATTCCAAATAAGTCCTCTTTGCCATGAGAATTTTCAGCTTGTGATAGCTACTGGGAATGGAATATTGTGGAATGGGTTCCAGCAAGATCAGGATTAAGTTATTAAAAGCTTCATGAAAGAGATTGTGGTGGGCAAAGTAGAGCTCATAATGGCACCACTCACTCTGAACAAAGTTGGGAGACAAAACAAAGATGGACTTGTAACTTTTCTCAATGCAGTTTATGATATTTTCCACAATGCTCTTGCCAGCAATAAAGTTTCTCTCATGGAGACAAATCTGTATATCCTCCTTTTCTAAGTTTGGTAGTAATTCATTCTTCACCCAGGCAGAATCGTGCCCACTATATGAAATAAAAGCATGGAACTGGAGAGTTCTTTGGAGTTCTTCTAAGGGTATGTTCCTAGCCCTGCGCCGGGTCTGCGTCCACTGACACACCATCCTGAGATACCAGGGCAGATCCAGGTAGATACAGAGGATGCTCACAGTAACAGCCAACACCAGCACAGGGACCACAATGGTGACAACAAGCAGAGCTGTGTTGCAGGATAATTGAGACAGATGAAAGTCCTTTAGTGGGGTTCCCTTATAGCTTTCTGGATACTCACACTTATAAGAATCAGGCCAACCCTCTACCACATCACTTGATACTTGGCCTATACTTTGGATAAATTCTCTTAGCTCACACGTACATTGGAATGGATTGTTCCCTGCTTTTATTGACCTAATCTTCTGGCAGCTCTGGAAGAAGTCAACTGATGGGTTGGAAATTGAATTATGGTCAATGATCAGTGTAGAAAGGCTGTTAAAGGCACCACATCCAGGAAGGTTGGTTAAAGAATTGAGAGCAACATTGAGTTTTTGCAAAGATTCTAGTTTCATGATTTGTTTAGGGATGCTCCTTATTCTGTTATTGTGAAGATCAAGTACCTTGATCCTGGGAGGTAAACATCTGAAAACAGAGTCAGTAAGTATATTTGAAGACATATTTAAACTTAATAAACTTCTAGTCCAAGAGCAATTTCCTTCATTTTCATCATACCTTAAAAAATTCTGGCTAATATCCAATTGATGTAGAGACTTCATCTCCTTGGTCATATGAGCTATATTTGTCAGTTCTTTTAATTGATTTATTTGTAAACTAAATGTCTCCAGCTTAGTCAATGTTCCACAATCTCTAAAAATCGTGTCTGTTAAGAGATTATTGGAAAAATCCAAATGCAGAAATGGGCTAATTTGAGATGGGCAAAGCATGTGGATCATGTGTGTACCAGATACTGTGAAATTTTGGATGGTCATATTTGAAAAGATTTTGTAGATAGAACTTTGTGGAAAACTGAACACATCACTGACAACTTGGTATATAGACAAGGCCTTCAGTGAAGTGTTAGAATAATCAAAATCTCTGAAGCCAAGGTGACCTTGTAGTTTCACATTTTTAATCGAGAAATTTTCTACACTTGTATGCCAAACCAACTGGAGGATCATAATAAAAGAATCCCAAGCTGTTTCAATGTTGTTTAAAGTAAGACTTGATAACCTTGGATTCTTTTGAAGTTTTGACAGAACATTTAGGAAATAAGAACATCGGTTATCATCCAGCACACATTTGATATTAGACAGTTCCAGATTTACTGCAGTGCTGAGGGACACATCCAAAATGAAATGGAATTCCTTTCTTGTCGGGAAAACAATGTGCAGACTCTCTGTGTTAAGGTGTCGAAGGCTCTCAGAGTCTTCTTTTTCCCCATAAGGGTCTCCTAAGACCAGTAAAACCTTACTGATATGCAAATGAGCAATTGGCAGCACACTAGATTTTTGTAACTGTGTGGCACTCAACCCCAGAAATTCTAGTTGAGACATGTTGCCAAACTCTTTGCATATGGGCAGGGCATCAAATGCATTAAATGAGAGGTCTAAGTGCTTGAGGTTCACAGTAGGGTGGCAAGAAATCTTCCCCAACTTGTTGTGGGACAAATCCAAGTATTCCAATTCCAGGTTGAATTTGAAAACACTGATATCAAGATACTGGATTTTATTATGAGAAATTATCAAAATCCTCAGCTTTGATAGTAATTGGATGTCAGAAGTCCGAAGCTCAGATATATAGTTTTGTGATATATCTAAGATTGTTGTTTTCAGAGATAGATCTTTGGGAACATGGGTGAGACCTGCTTTAGATCTGTCAACAAAAAATTCCCTTTCATCAGATGATTGGATTCCAATCTCAAGTATTAACACAAAGATGATGGCAAAGTGGAAGATGCCAGAATTAGTTTTAGTCATTTTCTAACACTAGAGATTCCTAAGGGTAGTTGCTATTCTTCAGAGTATTCTGATACGCAGATCCTAAAAAAAAACCAAACAAACATGAAATGATTGTATTAAATTAGGCATGGCTGACATTAAACATTTTTTACTGAAGACTCATAAAATGAAAGCAACTTTCTTTGGAGTCATACAACCTGAAGCCAGGGAAATATACATATTGATAAACAATTATACTACCTCTAATCAAATAACTTTTAATATGGATAGTGTAATGGATTGAATGGGAACCCTACCCAAAAGATGTATCCACCTCCTAACCTTGTCTTAATCTCCAGAAATTGTGAATATTATCTAATTTGGAAAAAGAGTCTTTGTAGAGATAAGTAAGTTAAGGATCTTGAGATGAGAACATCCTGGATTATCCAGGTGTTCTCTAAATCCAATGACAAGTGTCCTTATAAGAGAAAGGCAGAGGGAGATTTGATGGAGACATCAGAGATAGGAAGGGGTAGGCTGTATGAAGATGGAGGCGGAGATTGGAGTGATACAGCCACAAGGCAAGGAATGCCAATAGCCCGATAGCCACCAGAAGCTGGAAGAGGCTCTAGAGAGAGTACTGCCCTGCCGACACCTTAATTTTGGACTTCTGGCCTCCAGAACTATGAGAGAATAAATTTCTATTGTTTTTTTTTTTTTTTTCTTCTGAGGAAGATTAGTCCTGAGCTAACATCTGTGCCCATCTTCCTCCATTTTATATGTGGGACACCTGCCACAGCGTGGCTTGACAAGCGGTGCATAGGTCCGCACCAGGGATCTGAAATGGCAGAGTGCATGAATTTAACCACTGCACCACCAGGCGGGCCCCAAATTTCTGTTGTTTTAAGCCACCAAGTTTATGATAATTTGTTACAGCAGCCACAGGAAACTAATCCAGATGGTTTTACACACTCATGGAAAGTCGTCTGACCCCAACCCTTCAAAGATCATTTAGAACTCAACCTAGAATTCACAGCTGATGTGCTTTTTACCTTTGACACATACCCCCACGACTTTCTTGAGAGTTCCCTTCCCACGTGGTTGAATTCAGAGTCTTCTTGCATTACCTCTTATTACCTACACATGGTTTGGTGCCTAATTTTGGTCTTACTCAAAAGGTAATTAGATCATGATTAAAGGTCTCAGAAAATCCATCCATTCATCCATTTATTTATTAAACCAGCATTTATTGATAACCTACTGGCCATGTTTTAGGGACTGGAGATAGAGCAATGAGCAAGATGAAGTCCTAATTCTCCAGTTGCTTATTATCTAGTGGGAAGGCAGAAAATAAGCAAATAAATGACTAAACGTAATTTCGTGTAGTGACAAGTGCTATATAGAAAAAAAAAGCAGGGTAAATGAATCAAGAATAGTGGTAGTTATGTAACAGTGGTTGGGGGTGGCTTTTTTAGATTGGTTAGTCAGAGAGGCCATTTCTGAGAAGATGGCATTGGAGTGGAAACCAGAATGAAGTAAATGAGCAATCTATGGGAAGATCTGGGGGAAAGCGTTCCTGGAAAAGGAAGAGTCAGATGCAAAAAGAGATGGGATTGAGGTTAGCTTGTCTGAGGCACAATTAGGAGGTCAGTGTCAGCAGGGAGTGAGCAAGGACGAGAGGAGTTAGGGCCAAGATCATACAGGGTGTAAGTCATTGCAAGGATTTGGGATTCTATTCTGAGAGTGATAAGGGGACAGTGAGCACGGGAAGGTTCTGCGGGTGGGAGCAGTTTACTCTTCTCTCTTATTCAAAAAACTCTTTTCATTCATTCTTCCTATAAGTATTTATTCCCTATACATTGTAGGCATTGTTCTAGGTTATGCTCATTGCACTAGTTACCATCACACTATGGCTCAGATACTATTTTGTTAGCACCATTCCAAGGGTGGATGAGACCAAAAGGAGTTGTGTTGGTATGAACCCTAGAGAGTGATACATCCCCTCCCCACCAGAGACCCTTTCAGCTGGGGCTACGTGGCTACACAGATCTTTCAAGGAACTGATTCAAAATCCCCCAGAGCTGCATTAGACAAACAACCCATCAGTAATGGCAAAGAGTCAAATTATTCTTCACATATTGCCTCACATCTCTCAATGGGTACAGAAGAAGCTAAATAAACCAAGTCCCAGAAATAACCCTGGGTTGCAAAAGTTCCCCAAGTTGGATATGCAAACTCATCTGGTTTTTGCATTTCCAAGCATTGCTTGGACTTACGCTTTTGTAGAGATGCCCACTGATGCTTTGGTTATCCTTATTTCTTTGAACCCAGAAAAGGACCCAGTATACCTCCTCCATCACCGCTCGGAAAGACTCTACAAGAAAGGGGACACATATTAAAATACATGTTAAAAGTATAGTGGCATTTTTATGGCATTGATTATATTTGGCTGAAAGACCCAGAAATTTCCCAATTCTTCTTCTCCAGCTTCCTGAAAGAGCTACTTCCACAAGAGACACAATTAAATGAGAATAAATACCCAGTTACTTGGGTATTTGTACCCAAGTACAAATACTTGGTGCCATTGCCTAGCATCTCAAAACACTGCCAGTGCCTAATATTTCAAAACAGAACTATCTGGTAAAAGCTAGGTCGAAGTAGAAGTGGTTTGGGTTTGAGGCTCCAGTGGGCTTCCCTACTTATTGCTAAGGCTGAATCCAAGTCTGGGGATCTTTCTACTTTCTGGCCAACTCCTGAGTTCAAGACGGCAGTGATCAGCGTAGTCAGGCACAGTATACAGAGAGTGACCAGAGAGTCAAGGGGCGGAGACAGGACCCCATGCATGGATGTGAATGCTTCATGCATGGTGAACCCACCACAAGCAAGACAAAGTTGTCCTTGTTTTCTTAACAACAGCAACCACCTCAAAAGATTTAAATTTATAAAACTGCCCATCCCAAACGTTTAATGAAAGCACGGCTTCAGTTTTATATCTAGCTAAATTAATTGACTCAAATATCTTCTATTTACCCAAGCTCCATTTTGCCTTTTCATTTGTAGTCATTAATTTGAAGCACTCAGTTTATGATACTGTCTTCGTTTCTGTGATTAAGAAGTCAAAGTATTGGGGCTAGCCCCGTGGCCGAGTGGTTGAGTTCGCACGCTCTGCTTTGGGCTTTGGTGGCCCACGGTTTCGCGGATTCGGATCCTGGGTGTGGACATGGCACCACTCATCAGGCCATGCTGAGGTGGTGTCCCACATGCCACAACCAGAGGCACTCACAACTAGAATATACAACTATGTACTGGGGGCGCTTTGGGGAGAAGAAGAAAAGAAAAAAAGATTGGTAACAGATGTTAGCACAGGTGCCAATCTTTAAATAAAAAACAAAACAAAAAAGAAGCCAAAGTATTGTATGCACGAGGAACTGATGTTTAGGTACGTACAGGATCTTTAAATTTTACATACCAAACTTGCTAAATCAGTGAAAATCAATTTTTGATCAAAGTCCTAATGACTGAATCTCATCTATATTAGAAACTTAAAACTATTTTATTACCAAATAAAATGATTATTTGCTAAGTTGATTAGTAAAGGGTGCTTTAATTTGAAAGTATAAAAATATCTCTAGGTGCCTTTATGTCCATTTTCACGATTCTGTTAGGTTTAGCCTCACATTATATGGTACAATGCATTTGAATTAATTTGTTTGGAGCCTTTGGCGGCATCAAATCAGGACCCTGACTTCTCTTAAGGAATAATACCCATACAATCAACGTGCCCCACAAATTCAGTCCTGCGAATAGTAATTGAGCGTCTTCTCTGCACCAGGCCAACTAGCTATGAACCACAGAACAAAAGGATGAAAACCAGGTCAAGAGCTTTTCTGCTTTGTTTCCTATGTGGTTTTGTGAACTTTTGCCTTTTGTCATAAAGACACACTCACTTTCAACTCTTTTGATCAAATTGGGTGTAGCCTGGGAAACATTCTCAAAACCTACAATTCCACCTGACCAGTAGCACCCCAGAACAGTTTCAGCGGTCTGAGAAAACAGAAAAGAATAGCTCACGGGAACAGCCTCCAAAAAACAGTAAAATAAACCTGCCCATAAAAACAGAGGAAATGAACATCATCACTGCCTCCAGCAGTAATCTACCTACATCTCATGTCCCTCAGCATTCTCACTGGGAAGAGGTGGATGGAGAAGGGTGGGAGGAGGGGCAATACTCCCCGAAATTAACAACTAGTTGCTCTGTAAGAAAACCAAGAGACGTTTGTGACCTGATTCATCTCCCAACTCAAACATATCTCTTGAAAGCAAATCATGCATGAGATGAGGTGCCATTCAAGAAAAAAGTCCCCCTCGCCAAAAAAAAACCCGTTTTCTCTGATTTAGGACAGGGATCTGATAAACAAATGCTAGTTCAAACCACAGTAAGTACATCTCAGAAATAAGGAACTTAGAAAAACATCCAGCACTTAGTCTTAGAAACTTTTGAGATTTTTGTGTCCCAAAACTAGTTATATCATTATTTCCTTCTATAGAATTAAAAAAGATGCCGCTTACCAAGACAACCTGCCCGTCTGTCTCATTGGCAGTCTGTAGGAAATTCAAGTACTTCCTCAAACATTTATTTCACTGGTAAACACGTTTAATGTTAGGGCGGGAGGGCGGGGAGTGGGGGGAGCAGTTTTATGCCATCTACCGAATCCCAGTGAAATTACATTACACAGGAGGTGGAAACCTGCTTTCTCCTTTCATGTGTCGAATGGGGCCTGTGGGTTAATTGATAGACCTGTATTAAAATAGAATCACATCTACACGGCTCTGTATTTCACTGCAGTTGACTTACTATTGTCTACAGTAATGCAGTGAAGGAGGTGGTGTTAATAGTCCACAGATGATTATCGGCTGAATTCAAAATGCTTATCGTTGTAACTGTGCTGGTAGAGGAGGGCATGCAGGTCTGGGCATATTTCAGATGCCTTGCTTCTTGCCTTTTGATCAGTGCACTATTAAAAGTGACTGAGATGGGCCAGCCCAGTAGCTCAGTGGTTAAGTTTGCACGTTCCGCTTCTGTGGCCCGGCGTTCACCGGCCTGGATCCGGGGTGCAGACATGGCACCGCTTGGCAAACCATGCTGTGGTAGGCGTCCCACATATAAAGTAGAGGAAGATGGGCACGGATGTTAGCTCAGGGCCAGTCTTCCTCAGCAAAAAGAGGAGGATTGGCAGCAAATGTTAGTTCAGGGCTAATTTTCCTCAAAAAAAAAAAAAAAAGAAAGTGACTGAGAGTGGAAAGATGGTCAAGATCAAACTTTTGCTAAAACTCATTCATAAAGAGGGAAGATCATTCGTGTACTGATACAGAATGGATGCTAATCATGTCTTTTTTGACAAATCGGTTTTCAGAGAAAATCTGGTGCTCAAATTTTTTTCCATTCATATTTTCAAACTTTCTTCAAAAAAGTGATTTTTTTAAAACTCCATGTGAAAAATATGCTATCTAACAATCTCTTTTCTCTGATGTTTTCTCAGATAAGCACACTCAAGGAATCCTTTTTGATAGCTCCGCTCTTGTCTTTGAAAATAACAAAAATAACGAAACAACAAATAGGCAAATAAAGCTAAGAAATGCTAGCTGTCTGCCTCTGAACTTGTCCTCAGCCTAGTATTGCATAATGTCCAGTCACAGACTAGACGCAATTCTTCACTGTAATCAGCTTTGCTGCCACAGTGAGCAAGGTCAACTTCCCTAAACTAAGAACCCCGGGATTCTTTTTGACTTATTCTGTCTCTCTCTGTTTCTTCCTACCCGCTCATAATTTGTTTAATAGGGGAAATGCGTCTATAAATATATTTCTGAAACTGAAAGAATGAACCTCTTCCCCCTTCCACTCCCAATCTTTCTTCCCTCAGATCCATAACTGGAGATGAGGGTGGTCTTTGACTAGCCATTCAGTTCCTGGCTCCCAAAGGTATTTGACTCTGAGAAACAGGTCTAGAGTGTAACGCTCAGGAACAGGAAGTCAGCAGGGCAGTAAGCAGAGCACTTTGGCTCTCTAAAGTCCTGCTTCTCTTCAAACTCATCCCCACCTCTGTGAGTTGCCCACCTGCCTCCATTTTCCCTCCCTATTGTCATTGGACGAACACACACTTGTAGTCATGGACACCCCTGCATTGATATAACTACATCTCCTAAGGAAAAGCTTTAATTCTCAGAGAATATGGTTTCTTTTTAAAATTTTAATATTTTATTTAACCTAAAGTGTCCAAAATATTATTATTTCAACATGCAATCAATATAAAACATTATCCATGAAATACCTTATTTTTTTTCATTCTAAGTCTTCAAAATCCAGTGTGTGTTCTACACTTAAAGCACATGTCATTGGGGCCACCCACATTTCAGGTGCTCAATGGTCATATTTGGCTAGTGGCTACCATATTGGATAGCCCAGGCCTAGATAGAGTCATCATAACCGTGCAAATAAGTACAAACCTATATTCAGTTAATAGCAGCCCAAACAGCTAGCTCAAAATAGAGGTTCCATACCTTGGATTCTAGGCTTCTCTCTGTTCTCTCAGCAGCAGTTTCTGACCAGTGTAAATATCCTGCCAATTAGATGTGACCTCTAGTTGTTTGTTTGTTTGCTTGGTTGTTTTTTTTTTTTGTTTTTTGTTTTTTTGAGGAAGATTAGCCCTGAGCTAGCATCTGCTGCCAATCCTCCTCTTTTGGCTGAGGAAGACTGGCCCTGAGCTAACATCCGTGCCTATCTTCTTCTACTTTATGTGTGGGATGCCTGCTATAGCATGGCTTGACAAGCAGTTCATAGGTCCACACTCGAGATCCAAACCAGTGAACCCTGGGCCACTGAAGTAGAACATGCAAACATAACCGTTGCACCACTGGGCCGGCCCCTGTCAGTTTGTTTTTTAACAAGTTTTATCGAGATATAATTCACATACCATAAAAAAATTTCACCTGTTCAAAGTGTATAATTTAATGGCTTTAGGTATATTCACAGAATTATGCAACTATTACCACCATCAATTTAGAACATAGAACATTATCATTATCCTAAAAAGAAACACCACACAGCTTAACTGTCACCCTCCATTCTAGCCTTAGACAACCACTTTAGATTGTACTAATCTCCACAGATGTGCCTATTCTGGACATTTCACATAAATGGAATCCTACAATATGTGGGTTTTTGTAACTGTTTCACTTAGCCTAATATTTTCAAGATTTATCTATGTTGTAGCAGGTACCAATATTTCACTTTTTCATTACTAAATAATTTTCCATTGCATAGATATACTACATTTTATTTTGGGGCATCAGTTGATGGACATTTGTGTTGTTTGCATGTACAGCTTTAATGACTAATGCTGCATGAACATTTGTGTACAATTTTTTCTACAAACATGTTTTCTCTTGGGTATATACTTAGGTGTGGAATTACTTCATCATATGGTAACTATGTTTAGCCTTTTGAGGAGTGCCAGGATATTTCCAAAGCAGCTGCACCATTTTATATTCCCACCTGCAGAGTATAAGGCTTCCAATTTCTTCAAATCCTTGTCAACACTTGTTATTATCTGAGTTTAATTATAATCTTCTTACTGGGAATGAAGTGGTATCTCATTATGGTTTTAACTTGCATTTCCCTGATGCCTAATGATGTTGAGCATCCTTTCATGTGCAGATTGACCAATTTTATATCTTCTTTGAAGCTTGCTGAACTTGTTGTTTAGTTCTAGTTAGTTTTTTAGTGGATTCCTAAGTATTTTCTACAAACAAGATCATGTCATCTTCTTCCTTTCCAATATGGATGCCATTTATAATGTGTTCTTGCCTAATTGCTCTGGCTAGCATCTCCAGTACAATGGTGAATAGAATTAGGGAGACCAGACATCCTCATCTTGTTCCTGAGGTCAGGAGGAAAGCTTTGAGTATTTCACCATTAAGTATAATATTAACTGTGAGTTTCTCATCTATTCTTTTCATCAGGTTGAGGAAGTTCCCACCTATTCCTAGTTTGTCAAGTGCTTTTATCAGGAAGACATAGAAAGTATGATTTCTTAATCAATAAGGAAGAAAACAAATGCTATGACCACAGTGCCTAGTCTGGGAGGCTCCCCTCACAGCAGGGTTAGTACTCACACCATGTGCAAAGCAGTAGGGTGCCTTTCCTTCCTTCCTTCCCTACTCTCCCCACGCAACAATCCCCCACAATTCCTCTCACCTATCAGACCCTAGAGTTCAAATTGTGCCCTACAAAGCTGACTTGGAATGAAAAATGGCATCACTTGGAGATTTTCCTTTTAATTAATTTTCCCTTAACTACTTAAAGTTTTCCAGCCAAATTTTTCAAATTGCCACATGAGTAAATCGTAGGCCAAGGCCAGCCTCTTGTCTAGCTAATCACCTGAGGGGAGGTTCCTTCTTTCTGTTTCACAAAATGTCAACAAGCACCTTTGACCTTTGTACACAACTTTGGTCTGAGTTTTCTGTTGCTTTAGGATAAACCTCTGAAAGTAAGGGATAGGTTAAAGGGCATGCATGGACAATTTCATATTCCTGATGCATAACCACCAAAGAGCTCTCCATAAAACTTAGTCCAATCTACCTACTCCCAAGGGTGCGTCAGAGTACTCATGCTACCTGTTCTCCACAAAAGTACATTTTGTAGACCCGTCAATTTCATAGCTCATTCTTGTTTCATTTGTATTTTCTTTTATTATAAATGTCTTGGATGGTTTCTCACGTTTATGGGCTATTCATATCCCTTTTGTGAATTACTTGCTCATGCCATTTGCCTATTTCTACACCAGGATTATGTTTTTACTATTTATACATTCTCTTTTATGTTAGACAGACACTGTCTGTCGAACCTTTTGCAAATATCTTCCCTCATTGTCTACCTTTTCATTTCATGATCTTTTGAACAAATAAATATGTACGTTTTTATATAAACCAGTAAGTTGACTTTTTCTTTGCTGTTACTGTCATTCTGTTGTGTGCTGGTAAACCAATTTACCAAAAAAAGAGCCTGATTTGTAGCACTAGCCAACATCTGCAGCGTATACATTTCCCCTAGAGCTGATCTCTAGCTACCAACTGACCTGCTTGCAAAATTCCTGAATATTTAACAACTGACTCACACGAGTCTATACAAATCAGCTCACTACTACATTTTGCTTTTAGGTTTAGAAAGTTCTTCTCCATAACAGGGTCAAATAAATATGCATATGTGTTCTTAAAGATAATTTTTTAGTTATCTTAATTTTTTGTTATCCAAGTAATAAATGTTTGCTGAAGAAGAATCAGAAGATACAGAGAATAAAAAGAAGAGATCTCAAATCAACAATCATCTCACCACATAAAGATACATCAATATTATTTTTGTAGCCACCATGCAGACTTTCTCCCATACAGATGAACATGCTTTAGGCTCTTGAAGCCTGCTGCCAAGTTGTTGTTCAGAAAGTTTGGATCAATTTATGTGCACACAGACACACACACATACGCTTGGATGGTATTGCACTATGTATACTGCTTTGTAATCTGCTTCTCTTAATCCATACTACGTCATAAATACCTTTCCATGTCAGTAAACATCCATCTACAACTTCATTATTATTAGCTGAATAATATTCCACTTTACTTTTAATGCATTTTTAAAATATTTTAATTAATATATTTAATCTATCTATCTTCTATTGCTGGATATTTAAGTTGTTTCCAATTTTTGCTATGATAAACAATTCTGCAATAAGCAGCATTGTTCATATATTTCCTTAGGATGTATATGAATAATTATTTCCTTCAGTTATATTCCCATGAAGTGGACTTTCTGAGCCAATAGACACAAATCCAAACCATTCTTCTCTACCTTTTCTCCTGTTCCTGTGAATGATACGTCTTTTCCTTGGTTATTTAATCCAAATTTAGGATAGATTTTTAGGTTGCTCATCTGTCATGTGATTTAATAACCTGCCAATAATTCCAGTTTCTCTTCCCATCTGTTGGTTCTATTGATTACATAATGGGGTATTGACTGGAGCTTTTCCTATGACTTGGGTCCAAAACCAAGGACAAGGAAGTGTTACATACCGCATATTCTAAAGGGAGCTGCCAGCAATTGCGGCCTAGCACTTCCCTCAGGGCATTCAAAAGCAGTCGAACCAGATACTCCAGATACTACCGTCCCCACTATCACCCCACCCTCATATTTCCCAGCCACCTAAGAATGCTGGGAGGGCAATGAGAGAGTCAGCAGCATTGGGGTACTAGTGTTGATGATGTAAGGCTGAGCCCTCTTCTGGTGGGAGAGTTGACACCCTCTCCTTCCCAAGCCAAGTGAAGGGGGCATGTCAGTAGAATCACTGACAGAGACTGGGCGGGAAGGCTGGGCATCTCCTTCCTCAGGTGGATACTTGCTTTGATGCAGAAGTGTTAGGACACCTCCCTCCCAACTCTCCCTGAGGGTGGTCCCTCTCTGAGCAGTCTTAGAGAACACTACATGTGCCACTGGGAGTTCAGGAGTGTAAGTGAACAGAAGCACTGGTATCTACTCTCCTGGAGATTTCTGTTGGAGTAGCTCCTTCTGTAGGAATAACCAAAGGCAGTTAGAGACTGTGATGTCATGTGCCTGGGACAGGGAGTGTATCTCCAACTCAGCCTTCCTTGGTCCCACACTCAGAGAAAACTCAAGAGGACTTCACTTGTTCCCTTGGCTTCATCTAAAGGAGAATGGAGGCTGGAGGAGAAGATAAGAACTATGGAAACAGCCAAATGGCCAGCCTGAGCCCTAGAATGACTTTGTGGAGTAGAGACAGCTACCTATCCTAGACCTCCTGCCCATATTTGACCTTTTACTTAGAAAGAAAGAAATTTCAATCTTATTTAAGCCCCTGTGTTTGGGATCTCCCTGTCCTGAAGCTTAGACTGTATCTTAACCAACACAATCACAGAAAAGTATATCTGCCTCGCTACCCCTCATCCCTAGCCTCCACATCAGAAAGCTGGATCTGGGAGAGGCAGGAGCAGCAAGTGTGTATCTCCAGTAAACCGTGCCCATCCCCCATATAGATACCAAGCTTGAACTAAAGTCTAGGCTGTGCTGTGGAGAAGGAGAGGAGCTTTAGATGGAGCTGGAGATTAAAAACTAGACTGTACTGTTAATACCTCAAAAGGACCGGAGAGCTGGGCAATCCGCTCGAGATATCACTAAGGGGTATGAGGGGGAGAATTTCAGAATCCAGTTGATGGAATGGCAGGAGAAAAATAAAAACTGCTTCATATTTAGACTTGACTCTGCTAGATTCCTCATAAACTAACTAATTAAAAGCTCCCAGAAAGTCCCTGTGGCTTTAGAAACCTTCTTTCACTTTCGAAAGGTCTCTTTCACTGCCTGTCATTTATTCTCATTCCTTTTTAATCAAATCACTCTCCAGAAACCTGGACAGAAATTTCTAGACAGAAGTTGACTTCCTCCTTTCCCTGTCGTTTGTGTTCTCGTTCGCATTAAAACTCAGACTCTCCCCCATTTATATGCCCATCATCCCGTCACCGCCTCCTTCCCGTTCTCTCAGCCTCATCCATTCTATTCCCTGCGCCAGTCTCTCCCTTTTTTGCAGATATGACTCCCCCAAAAGCTTCTTCCATATTCTTTCCTCTCCCCGAGATATCATTTATTTTTTCTACTGCCACACCCAGCTGAGTCTTCAGGCCGTCAGAGACAGTGATGCTAACCCCAGGGTAGTAGACTGAATCCGGCGCCCCGCCCCCCACCAGAAAAACTGCCTGTGCACCTAAAACCTCAGAATGTGACCTTATTGGGAAATACGCTCTTTACAGATATAATTAAGAGTCAAGATGGATCACACTCATTTTGTTTGTGAGGCAAAAAATGTTATGCTCAGAGATTAAGATTATCTTTGCCAATAATTTATTTAACACAGGTTCACTGTGGGAATTACAATGATTTCGCAAGCCAACAGTATACAAAATAATGCCTCTTAATAAGCCAAAAAGGAAATAACACACCCAAAACAAATGATAGATTAATCACACTATTGTTCCAGGTTAAATGGAGATGAAAGAAATAAAGCCCAAATTTCATGAAAGTTCCTTGCTGCTAGAGCATGTTGCTAGAGAACGAAGATGTTGGTGTTGGTGGACAAGATAATCTCCTTCACGGGGTGGCTGCCTGGTTTTGTTTTGTTTTTTTTCTGTCTACTTTTTTCTCTTCAGATCCCCCCATAGTTGCGTATTTTAGTTCTGGGTCCTTCTAGTTGTGGCACTTAGGACGCTGCCTCAGCGTGGCCTGATGAGTGGTGCCATGTCCGCGCCCAGGATACGAGCCAGCAAAACCCTGGGCCGCCACAGAGGAGTGCACGAACTTAACCACTTGGCCACAGGGCCGGCCCCATGGCTGCCCGGTTTTCACCACTGCTGATGAAGAGTCGCCTTACCACTGGAGGAGCTGACACCCCACGGTCTTTGGAGATCTATTTAGATCAGCAAAGAGTCACTTTGCTCAGACTGAACACTCCTGAGTAAGTCCTCACAAACTCTTGGTATTTAAAGACTAAACATCCCCTAGCCACAGTTGGTTCTCCGCATGCTCTTATCCACAAGCCCCCAGCAGTGTCCGTCATCAGAGGAGCTGCTGAGCGCTTATCAATGACAACATCCTGACGCAGCTCCCTCAATGTGAACAAAGTCACTCATAGATCAACACAACTTCATTTAAGCCATAAACAAGTGGGCTTCAAATCATATCAAACCAATGCATGACAATCCACCCTGTGATTTCAAATCACTCACGCACTAATTAATCCTAAGGGCCTAATGTCCTGTACAAACCTAAGTTCACGAAAATGTCAACCCACCCTGTGATTCTAAACCACTTTCACTCTTAATCACAAATAACCGTATTATGTGGGGTTTTTTCCTTTAACACACATTGTTTTATATCATAGCTTAAGCAACCATATTCCTAATATTGTCAATATAAGCATGGTAAAGAACTCTTTAATATGAAGTCATGTCCAATCACCAAACAACCAAAAGTTAAGCTTCTTAAACCACTCAATTAAACTTCCTTGACAATTGTGTTTCCTTGGAAAAGCCATTTTTATAAAGCTCTAGGGGTACAAGCTTGCATGGCACTATCAGGCATGTGCTTGATTGCCATAACATCAGATTTCAAGGCTGTCATTATTTTAGAGAATGCATGTTTTTCTTCTCTTCAATTTCTGCAAAGTTATTTTTATTTTATTAGTCTCATCTTCCAGATATTCTTTTACTTGTCTTAATTTTTCTAATGTATGATTTACATTTATTAAATTAATTTTAGGAGGCTCAATGTGAAATATTTCTCTGGTTATTTTAAGGTTCCTCTATATCCTATTGACCTTGAATAACATCCTTTTCCTTCTATCATCACATTCATTACCTGTTCTATTTTTACACATCTCATCATGTTGTGTTTCTTATTTTTCCCTTGACTCCAATAGGTTAAGGTAAGATTCAGATTAAAGCATACTATCATGGTCCACTTTCCCATATTACACATAACTGATTGAGGAGGCATCAAGGCCATAGTCATGGATACTTGTACCATAGGTATATCCAAAGGTCTAGCAGTGATAAGATATTTTGGTTCCATTCCACCAATGTATCCTTAAGAACATGTTTTCCTTCTATATTAAAGGGGCTTTCTGTGGCCTGTAGGCTCCACTCTCTCTTTTGATATCAGGTAATCACAGAAGTGTGGTAACCCAATGTCATGTTTCCTCCTTTAAGTGCCAATAATCTAATTTCACAGTTATCCAAGGAATCACAGACATTAGGATGTGTGGTATCTCCTCTAGATCTGGTTAGATTGTCCATTATCTCGAGTGACCAGTGTTGCCCCATGATTACGGCTGCTCTAAGAATATTCCACATATCAACCAATCTCAACTGCAACCGTTGACAAACTACACTTAGAGAAATATCTTTTATGTCATTTTTCAATATTTTGTTATTTTTAGTGTTTTCTCCAACTGCCTTATGTAGAATTTCCATTGCTCTATTTACTTCCGTATGAAATTCATTTGTGTTTTGTAATATATTGCTAATTTTATCCATCTGTGTACCCAACGATGACAAAGCTGCCATTGCATGTATGTTAAATTGAGATTGTTTGGTTTCAAAGTTTTTAAAATTTAATGTGATTTGACAGGTTGGGAATTGAGAAAAAGCGCCCATCATTGCTCCTCCAATTAAACCTCCTACCAGTTCAACAAGGAACTGTAAGGGTTTCCTTCCTTTCAGGGAATCTGTTTAGGGCACAGGTTGTAAATTGGGCATAAGTGAAGATGAATAAAACTGAGTACAATTTAGGGATCAATATCTAGCTTGAAAGTTTTATATATTAAATTTCAAGGTGTAGGCTACTATTGTGGGTTCCAATATGACCATAAGAAGTTTTATTAGCATAGGTTCTCATATTCCTGGGGTAGAAACCTGTGGTGTGAGATGAAGCCCAATGTATACCCCCAAGGAAAATGACATGTATTATATGCTAAGTTTCCTATGTGTCCTCTATACACCTTACAAGTTATCGCTGTTCTTTTAAAGTCTGTACATGGTGGCTATGGATCTATTGTTAATTTTCTATTAAGTGAATATGGATTAAATTTGGGTTGTAGTAAATGATTGATTTTTGGCCTATTTATATTTAAAGATGTAATGGCCCAGCAGTCCTTACATGAATGTGCTGTTACAACATCTATTCCTAAAGTATTATCATTACCCATGGCTGGAACTACATATTTAGTATCCATGTGGTAAACTCATCTCTGTAATTTTTTAATGGTTTTTCTAGGTTATCCCATTTTTCAATTTATGATTTTACTTCTCACTCCCTGTTTCCACCAGTCATCTATTAATTCTTCGGGTGTTCTGTTCCATAAATAGAACACAATTCTGCTCCAATTGGCTATTTTCTCCCCTGGAGGAAGATTCGCCCTGAGTTAACATCCGTTGCCAATCCTCCTCTTTTTCTGCTTGAGGAATATTAGCCCTGAGATAACATCTGTGGCAATCTTCCTCTATTTTTTTGTATGTGGGATGCCTCCACAGTGTGGCTGGTAAGTGGAGTAGGTCTCCGCCTGGGATCTGAACCCAGGTTTGATGTAATATGACTTTTCCTTCGGTCATCTAGTAAGTTTTATTAGCAGCAGGTGCTGTAATTTCCCCAGTACCATATATCATCATGTTTTTAAATTAATTTTTTTCCTTTTAATTTAGGTTCTGGGGTACTGTTAGCACCAATTCTTATCTCTGTGGGTGCCTGCAATGTTAATTCAATAGGAGTTTTTCCATTTCTTCCATATCTATGATTGAGAAATTTTGCTGCCTTCCAGATCGCTTTTTTTTTTTTTGAGGAAGATTGGCCCTGAGCTAACTACTGCCAATCCTCCTCCCTTTTGCTAAGGAAGGCTGGCCCCTGAGCTAACATCCGTGCCCATCTTCCTCTACTTTACACGTGGGACACCTACCACAGCATGGCTTGCTACGCCCGGCCGCCCCGAACCCCTGGCCACCAAAGCAGAACGTGCGCACTTAACGCTGCACCCCTGGGCCGGCCCCTCCAGATTGCTTTAATCCAAGCTTTCATATCTAGATTGTTAGTAAGCAATCTAAGCTTTTGCTTAAACCAGCCATTATACCTTTCAATTGATGCAGAGCCAGCTGGATTGTAGGGTAAGTGAAAGTTCCACGTGATGCCTGTTCTTTGGCCCAATGTTCTATTATTTTTCCTGTGAAGTGGGTTATCTGGTCTGAGTCTATGAAGGTTGGGATATCATAGCAAGTAATACAGATTTCCAGTGCTCTGATGGCGAATTTTTGATCACTTTTCCTTCAGGGGTAGGGTAAGCCTATTCCTGACCATGTGTCTACAGTAGTGCATGCACATAGTTTATTCTGTGATATGGGCAAGGGTCTTACATAATCTATTTGTATAATTTGGAAAAGTCTGTCAGCTTTGACCTTATCTGGAATATTCATTGATAACCTCCAAGCTTCAAACCATCGGCAATTATCATATCTCTTAATTTGGAATTGGAGGTATTTGGTAGGTATATACGTGTTTCTTTTTTCTAACCATGTTCTAGTGCCATGAATGCCAGCATGACCTGTTTGGTGATGTACCCATGCAATGATCCTATCGATTGGCATACCTGTTTGTTCAGGTTTTATGTTCCATTATCCTTCTTGTTCATGCATGGTTATGTTTTGAATAGGTTCTCTTTCTATCTGTGAATCATTGTATTTTTTGAGATAGACTTTAGGGATTCTAGCCTCATTAGTTTTTCTACTGAGTTTGTCTACCTGGTTATTACATTTGGTTATTTCAGAGCTGTCCTTCTGATGTGCAAAGACATGTGTGATGAACATGGACATGTTAGCCAGTGCTATTTTCTGCCATATGTCCTTCCCCCCCATGTCCTTGTTTCCTATTTTCTAGTCACTTTCCTGCCATGTTACTGACCAAATAGCTATTCCATTAGCTACTGCCCATGAGAAGAGATATACCTCATTCTGATTTTCTGTGACAAAGAATTCAGTCACCAATTTTATGGCTATTAGTTCAGCATATTGTGCTGATTCCCCTGAGCCCAATTCTGTCAGGTTTAGACCATCTAACCCTCAAGGCTGTAGCCTGCCAGTGTACTCTAGATGGTGTCGTGGATGCTGATCCATCTGTAAACCAGGCATTATTGAATGCCATGGACCAGGGTCATCCCCATTGCCCAATTACTCGAGCTTGAATAGGTTCACCCCTTGGAAACTCCAGCAAATCCATCATTGGCATTGTTGAGATTTCCTCAGTTAATGCAGAGGGTCGACCATCCACCCATATGTCCCACTGGGAAATATACCATTTCCATGTTAGGACTTTATGGTCAGGGGTAGTTCCCTCTGTTTGTCAAGGATCTGTTTTACTCAATCCAGAATAGGTAGTTGGATTTAAATATAATTGGTGTATTCTCTGTTAGCGGCTTTGTGTCTCGTAGTGTAGAGTGCCCAAGTGAGCCTTTCAATTGGTAAGTATCCATTCTTGGACCACAGAAACTTCTTAGTACAAAACCCAATTGGGTAAAATTTGGGACCCTCTGGTGTTTTAGTCTACAGTGACCACGTTGCAAACCCTTATGAGTAGAGGCACTCTAGTTTACATTTAGAATCCTCATTAGCTGGTGCCAACGTGTTAAAAGTTCTGACAGCATTTTTCAAATAAGTAAAGGCTGCCTCTTTAGTCTCTGTCTATCTGAATTCCCTTTTTATTTTGTAGTTGGGTTTTTTTTAGCTTTAAAAATGTTTTAATTTTTTTAAACTGAGTTCATAATAGTTAACATCAATGTGAGATTTCACTTATACGTTATTTCTTGACTGTCACCACATAAGTGGTCCCCTTCATCCCCTGTGCCCCTCCACCCCCCTTCCCCTGATAACTACTGAACTGTTTTCTTTGTGCAAGTACTTGTTTATATTCCATATATAAGTGAAATCATCTGGTGTTTGTCTTTCTCAGACTGGCTTATTTTGCTTAGTATAATTCTCTAGGTCCTTCCATGTTATTGCAAATGGGATAAATTTGTCCTTTTTTTTGGCTGAGTAGTATTCCATTGTATATATATCCCACATCTTCTTTATTCAATCATCAGTCAATGGGCACTTGGGTTGCTTCCATGTCCTGGCTATTGTGAATAGTGCTGCAATGAACATAGGGGTGCATATGTTACTTTGGATTGTTGATTTCAAGTTGTTTGGGTAGATACCCAGTAGTAGGATAGCTGGGTCATATGGTAGGTCTATTTTTAGTTTTCTGAGAAATCTCTATACTGTTTTCCATAGGGGTGCACCAGTTTGCATTCCTACCAGCAGTGCGTGAGGGTTCCCTTCTCTCCACACCCTCTCCAACATTTGTTATTTTTAGTCTTAGTGATTATAGCCATTTTAACAGGTGTAAGGTGGTATCTTAGTGTAGTTTTGATTTGCATTTCCTTGACGATTAGCGATGTTGAACATCTTTTCATGTGTTTATTAGCCATCTGTATATCTTCTTTGGAAAAATGTCTGTTTCCTCTGCCCACTTTTTGATCAGGTTCTCTGCTTTCTTACTGTTCAGCTGTGTGAGTTCCTTATATATTATGGAGATTAACCTCTTGTTGGATGTATCATTTGCAAATATTTTCTCCCAATTGGTGTGTTGTCTCTTTGTTTTGATCCTAGTTTCTTTTGCATTGCAGAAGCTTTTTAGTCTGATGAATTCCCACTTGTTTATTTTTTCTTTCGTTTCCCTTGTCTGAGAGGACATGGTATTTGAAAAGATCCTTTTTAGTTCAATGTCAAAGAGTGTACTACCAATATTATCTTCCAGGAGTTTTATAGTTTCAGGACTTATCTTCAAGTCTTTGATCCATTTTGAGTTTATTTTTGTGTATGGCGTGAGATAGTGGTGTACCTTCATTCTTTTGCATGTGGCTGTCCAGTTTTCCCAATACCATTTATTGAAGAGACTATCTTTTCTCCATTGTATGTTTTTGGCACCTTTGTCGAAGATTAGCTGTCTGTAGATGTGTGGTTTTATTTCTGGTCTTTCAGTTCTGTCCCATTGATCTGTGTGCCTGTTTTTGTACCAGTACCATGCTGTTTTGGTCACTATGGCTTTGTAGTACATTTTGAAGTCAGGGATTGTGATACCTCTAGCTTTATTCTTTTTTCTCAGGATTGCCTTAGCAATTTGGGGTCTTTGATTGCCCAATATGAATTTTAGTATTCTTTGCTGTATTTCCGTAAAGAGTGTCATTGGGATTCTAATAGGGATTGCATTGAATCTGTAGATTGCTTTGGGTAGTATGGACATTTTAACTATGTTTATTCTTCCAATCCATGAGCAAGGAATCTCCTTCCATCTCTTTAGGTCATTATCCATTTCTCTCAGTAATGTCTTATAGTTTTCATTGTATAAGTCCTTCACCTCGTTGGTTAAATTTATTCCTAGGTACTTTATTCTTTTAATTGCAATTGCAAATGGAATTATATTCTTGAGTTCTCTTTCTGTAAGTTCGTTATTGGAGCATAGAAAAGCAACTGATTTTTGTAAGTTGATTCTGTACCCTGCAACTTTACTGTAGTTGTTAACTATTTCTATCAGTTTTCCAATGGATTTTTTGGGGTTTTCTATATATAAGATCATGTTGTCTGCAAACAGCAAGAGTTTCACTTCTTCACTCCCTATTTGGATTCCTTTTATTCCTTTCTCTTGCCGAATTGCTCTGGGCAAAACCTCTAGTACTATGTTGAATGAGTGTGATAGTGGACATCCTTGTCTTGTTCCTGTTCTCAGGGGGATGGCGCTCAGTTTTTGCCCATTGAGTATGATGCTGGCTGTGGGTTTGTCATATATGGCCTTTATTATGTTGACATATTCTCCTTCTATCCCCATTTTGTTAAGAGTTTTTATCATAAATGGCTGTTGGATCTCGTCAAATGCTTTCTCTGCATCTATTGAGATGATCATGTGGTTTTTATTCCTCAATTTGTTGATGTGGTGTATCACATTAATTGATTTGCAGATGTTGAACCATCCCTGTGTCCCTGGTATGAATCCCACTTGATCGTGATTTATGATCCTTTTGATGTATTGCTGAATTCGGGTTGCCAAAATTTTCTTGAGAATTTTTGCATCTATGTTCATCAGCAATATTGGCCTGTAGTTCTCCTTTTTTGTGCTATCCTTGTTAGGCTTTGGTATCAGAGTGATGTTGGCTTCATATAATGTGTTAGGAAGAGTTCCATCCTCCCTAATTTTTTGGAATAGCTTGTAAAGGATAGGTATTAAATCCTCTCTGAAAGTTTGGTAGAATTCCCCAGGAAAGTCGTCTGGTCCTGGTGTTTTATTCTTTGGGATGCTTTTGATTGCTGTTTCAATCTCTTTCCTTGTGATTCATCTATTCAGATTGTCTGTTTCTTCTTGACTCAGCTTTGAGAGGTTGTAAGAGTTTAAGAATTTATCCGTTTCCTCTAGGTTATCCATTTTGTTGGCATGTAGTTTTTCATAGTATTCTCTTATAATCTGTTGTATTTCTGCAGAGTCTGTTGTTATTTCCCCTCTTTCATTTCTGATTTTGTTTATTTGAACTTTCTCTCTTTTTTTCTTCGTAAGTCTGGCTAGGGGTTTGTCAACTTTATTTATCTTCTCAAAGAACCAGCTCTTTGTTTCATTGATCCTTTCTACTGCCTTTTTTGTTTCAATAACATTTATTTCTGCTCTGATTTTTTATTATTTCTCTCCTCCTGCTGACTTTGGGCTTTCTTTGTTGTTCTTTTTCTAATTCAGTTAGGTGTAATTTTAGATTGTCTATTTGGGATTTTTCTTGTTTTTTAAGGTGTGCCCATATTGTGATAAATTTCCCTGTTAATACAGCTTTTGCTGCATCCCATATGAGATGGTATGGCATTTTATCATTTTCATTTGTCTCCAGATATTTTTTGATTTCTCCTTTAATTTGTTCAATGATCCGCTGCTTGTTCAATAGTGTATTGTTTAGTCTCCACATCTTTGTCCCTTTCTCAGTTTTTTCTTGTAATTGAGTTCTAGCTTTATAGTATTCTGATTGAAGAAGATGCTTGTTATTATTTGAATTTTTTTAAATTTACAGAGGCTTGCCTTGTTTCCCAACATATGGTCTATCCTTGAGAATGTTCCGTGTGCACTTGAGAAGAATGTGTATTCTGCTGTTTTTGGATGGAGTGTTCTATATATGTCTATTGAGTCCAACTGGTTTAGCCTTTCATTTAATTCCACTGTTTCCTTGTTGATTTTCTGTCTGGATGATCTGTCCAATGCTCTAAGTGGGGTGTTGAGGTCCTCTACTATTTTTGTGTTATTTTTAATATCTTCTTTTAGGTTTGTTAACAGTTGCTTTATGAACTTTGGTGCTCCTGTGTTGGGTGCTTAGATATTTATAAGCACTATTTCTTCTTGATGTAGTGTCCCTTTGATCATTATATATTGCCCCTCTTTGTCTCTCTTTACCTGCCTTATCTTGAGGTCTACTTTGTCTGATATAAGTATTGCGACATCTGCTTTCTTTTGTTTGCCATTAGCTTGGAGTATCATCTTCCACCCCTTCACTCTCAGCCTGTGTTTGTCATTGGAGCTGAGATGTGTTTCCTGGAGGCAACAAATTGTTGGATCTTGTTCTTTAATCCGTTTTTCCACTCTGTGTCTTTTTATTGGAGAATTCAATCCCTTTACATTGAGGGTGATTATTGATGTATGAGGGCTTAATGTTGTCATTATATCACTTGTTTTCTGGTTTTCCTGCATTTCCTTTGTTTCTCGTCCTATGTGTTTTGGTCTACCCATTGAATTATGTAGTTTTTAATGATGTGTTTCCTTATTTTTCCTTATTTATTTTTTTGTGTCTCTGTTCTGCTTTTTAGTTTAGTGGCTACCCTGAAGTTTGTATTCAGAATATCATATATAAGATAGTCCATTCTCTGATGGCCTCTTATTTCCTTAGTCTAAACTGATTCAGTCCCTTTCCTCCTCCCTTCCTAAGTTATTTTTCTCATATCTTATTCCAACTTGTGTTGTGAGTTTGTGGTTAAAGTGACAGGATTGTCTTTATGTCTGGTGTTTTCCTTCCCTTTACCCTAATGCTATAGTTGAATGTTTGCTATCCTATTCTGATTCTGTCTACATATTTGTCTCCTTATTCTGTGTTTTGTGGTGCTTTTCTCCCTTTTTTCTTTTTTCAGGTTTGAGGGCCTTCTTGAGGATTTCTTGTAGTGGGGGGGATGGGGGGGGGTCTCGTGGCTATGAAGTCCTTTAGCTTTTGTTTGTCTGGGAAAGATTTAATTTCTCCCTCATATCTGAAGAACATTTTTGCTGGATAGAGTATTCTTGGCTGAAGACTTTTATCTTTTAAAGTTTTGAATATGTCATTCCATACTCTCCTAGCTTGTAAGATTTCTGCAGAGAAATCTGCTGAAAGTCTGACAGGGGTTCCTTTGTAGGTTATTTTCTTCTGCCTTGCTGCCCTGAGTATTCTTTCTTTGTCATTCATTTTTGCCAGTTTTACTACTATATGCCTTGCAGTAGGTCTTTTTACATTGACAAATCTAGGAGATCTGGAAGCTTCCTCCACAGCTATTTCCCTCTCATTCCCTAGATTTGGGAAGTTCTCTGCTATTATTTCTTACAACATGCTTTCTGCTCCATTCTCCTTCTCTTCACCTTCTTCAATACCTATAATTCTTATGTTGCATTTCCTCATTGAGTTGGATATCTCTCAAAGACTTTCTTCATTTCTTTTTAGTCTCAGTTCTCTCTCCTCCTCTGTCTGGAGCATTTCAACATGTCTATCTTCGATTATGCAGACTCACTCCTCTACTGTGTCCACATGAGCATTCAGAGAATCATATTTTGTTTTACTTCTTCCATTGTGTCTTTCATCTCTAATATTTCTGGTTGATTCTTCTTTATAGTTTCAATCTCTTTTATGAAGTGGCTCCTGAACTCGTTGAATTATTTCTCTATATTCTCTTCTACCTCATTGAGTTTTTTGATGATAGCTATTTTGAATTCACTGTCTTTAGTTTACATATTTCTGAGTCCTCAGGATTGAGTTCTGGGTGCTTGTTGTTTTCTCTCTGATCTGGAGATTTGATGTAGTGCCTGATGCTGGAAGGATGGGTCTTTCTCATTCTGATATTATTCGTTTGTGGTTACAGCCTAGTGCCTCTGGGTGGGGGTCAAGAGCCACATATTCTGAGCCCTCTGCCTTCAGCCAAGATGGTGCAGTGCCAGTTGGAGGAGGGGTGCTTTCTCCTGCATGCAGTCCTGGGTTTCCTGATCAGCTCTCACTATCTGGTCTCCTGGGGTCTTGGCTGGATGAGGCCACCCTGTGTGAAAGCTTTCTCCCCCACTAGCCCCTATTAGAGGGCTTCCCTCTAGGCTGCAAGGGCCCTAGGGAGTCCTGGGTGATCCCACAATGTGCAATCCCTCCCCCACTCCTTCCCTCTCAGAGCCTCCTGTGATCCCAGTCTTTAGGAGAGGGAGCAAAGTTCTCTTTTATCCCATTCCAGCTCCTCTGAGCGGGGCTCCAGCCTCTCCACCCTACATCATGTGGCCACTTGTCTCTGCAAGGTTTTGTGCTTTTAGGGTATTTTCTTTTGGAATATGGTTGCTCCTTTTTGTTATATGTTGGAGATGAGAGAGTCCCGGGAAAGTTCACTCTGCCATGATGCTGATGTCACTCTCTTGCAGTTATTTTTAAAATTATCTCCATATGTGGTATGTGCTGTTTACAATATCCAAACAGTCCTTTCAGTTTCTGAGCTGCGTCTTTTCTGGTAAGAGTTGGTTTTCAATCGATATTATTTATGACTAGTCTGGTATTTTCCTACCTTCAGAAGACCAAATTATACCTACACATTTTACTGTAGTTTTGTGTCTTTGGACCTTACCTGGGTTGATTGTCCATCCTCTGAATGTAAGGAATTCAATTAACTCTATCTTGAGCCTACTCTGTTCTTCCCAAGTTATCACCATAAATAAGGATATCATCAATATAAGAAATAATGGTTTGTGTGTGTGTTGTGTTTTCCTGAAAGGCCTGGATGTCTTCTGTTAGGAGGTTGTTGGCTATATCACTAGGTTCTTAGTGTAAGAAAGTACTTACCTAGTAAACTGATATTATCTACCTTCCCATGTGAATGCAGTCATGGGGCAGCTCTCCTCATCAACAGGTATAGCAAAGAACGTGTTAGCTAAATCTATTACTGTATACATTCCAGATCCAGTGGTGATGTTGTTTATGATAGTGTCCATATCTGGGGTGCTCCTCAATTTTGGGAGAGTGTTTGTTTAAGTTTAATCTATAAACTTATAAAGTTTGTTTAAGTTTGTAAATCTATATGATGCATCTGGCTTTTTAACAGGCCAGATTAGATTATTATACAGTGAAATAGTAGGAATAATAATTTGTTACTTTAGGTGTTCCTGAATTTTTTTCTTCCCTTAAGATTGTATTAGAGTATATTTGTTATTTCAGATCAGATAGGCATTTAAATTGCAGTCCATTTTGCTATAGCCAAATTAGTTTTAGGAATTGTTTCATTCTTATTTGTTACATGATGCCCTATTACATCCATTCCAAGAATGTTTTCCAAATTGAGATGTATAAGGCATTTAGCCTTAATGGGTAGTCTATTATCAATTGTTAGGAATCTATGCACCCATGTCCCTGGGGTTAATTTTCCTCCTAATCCCTTGATTAGTCCTGTTTTATTGTCAAGGTTTTCTAAATTAGTAGGATGTCCTTGTATGATTGTCACTTGTGATCTTGTATCTAACAACGTAGTATTATATATAGTATTTTTATTTATAAAAAGGTTTTTATTGATATGGCCACTGTAACACATGGGTGATTGTCTCTGGCTTGAGCCAGGAGACAGACAAGGTCAAGTCCCTCTATGGGCTCATCAGTCTTCCTCTCCTTTGCCTACAGTGGCTTGTCTATGAATGGGATTAGGTTTAATAAAAGGGTTATTATTTATAGTAAATGGGTTATTAGATGTATATGTGGGTTTGTTCCCCCTAAAAGGTTGGTTATCCATTTCTTTGCCACTGTAAGTACCTTCTAGTATCTACACTGGGCTTTTTACTTCTATAACTAGGATTAGAGGGTGGTAGTCTAAATGGTCTAAATAGCCTAGGCCTGATGGATTTTGTTGTTAGGGTTATTTACATTAGGTGTAGGCCTGTTTTGTCTATATGCATTACTGTTAAAGCTATTGCTTTTATCTTGATTTAGTTTCTCAGCTGTTCTTATCAAGTCAATCAGTTCTCTTGTGTTCCTGGTGCCTGTAAATACCTTAAATAATGCTCTTCTGTCCAATGGGGTGCAGCTTTTAGGATGACACTTTTAATTTTTTCTGTTGCTTCTGCATGTAGCAGTGAGGGTATCTGTCCCCTATCATAAATCATAGTCAATAGTCCTAATTTCATTATAATGTTAGTAGCTTCCCCTGCTGTTTTCCATGGAGGTGTTTTAAGGGATAAAATATTGGGTATAGACCATCTTATTCTCCAGGCTGCTGCTATCCAGTCAAACAAAAGTCTTTGTATATTAACATAATTTTCTCCAAATACTCTAAGGTGTTGACTAAATTTAGCATCAGTGGTAACGGGTTCGAGTTGCACAACCCTTGCTCCTGTGAGGATCAGGTTATGTCCATCTTTGGACCATAAATTGAATAGCCACTGGGTTTCTGTGTCTGAACCAGTTTGTGGGAATTCCATTCTAATTTTTGTCATTTCTTGTCTCGTATAAGCTCTCTGTTCAGTGCCTAATTGGTTCCAAATTATCATTAGTGTGGTTTTGCTTATTCTCATGGGCCTGGCTTCCAGTAGGTTAAATTTACCAGAGCAAAAGGATTATAATAATTATTGTCCTTAGGGTGTGGGTTTGTGCCCGTAGAGCAGAAGTGGATTTCCTCCTACTTAGAAATTACTTTTTTGTGCTCGTGTTTTCCTTTCTGCCTATTAGTATCTATGTTACTTAATGCTCCTAATAAGAGCACTGGAATTTCTTCCTTATTTGCTCTTTTTAATATAGGATATAACTCACTGGGTTGGGTGATCAGGCCAACATCTGGATTTTCCTTAATTCTTTTTCTGGACTAAGTATTCAATAGATCTCCAGGGATCCTCAGACATTAATATATAATCCATTCTACCCCTAAACCACCTCTTGAGTAATTTGTATAAGGTTAATGGTGAGGCATATTTGCTATTGTCCTCCTGCCTTTCAAAACAGTGTTCAAAATGTTTTATTACAGAGAAACTTAATAAAACATTCTAAACCATTTACAATATGGTAAAGCAGTATTAAGATAATTACTGTGGCTAGCGTTAGCATCCAAACCATAACAGCACTATCATTCTGTCTACTCACAGGCTGTTTATAACTTCAGTAGGATGCCATAGATGCTAAGTATACACACATACCTGTTTTATTGCACTTTGCTTTATTGCACTTCACAGACTCAGTGTTTTTTATAAGACCCCCCACCAGCAAAAAGATTATGACTCACTGAAGGCTCAGAGGATGGTTAGCATTTTTAATTAAGGTATGTACATCGTGTTTTTAGACATAATGCTATTGCTCACTTAATAGACTACAGTATAGTGTAACCAAACTTTTATATGCACTGGGAATCCAAAAAATTTGTGTAACTTGCTTTATTGCAATATTCACTTTATTGCACTGGTGTGGAATGGAACCCACAATATCTCCAAAGTATGCCTTTATTAGGTTTAAATTTTGTCAATCCAGTAGTGGGCTTTACCAGATTTTGGTCAGTTATAAATTTGGCATAATTTCTTAACCTGTATTTCAAATTTGACATGGAGTATGGGTACCTTCCACAGCACTGACCAATATTAATTATTACTTTGGGTTGGGTTGCTGACTACACCAATTGTTTTGTTTGCAAGGCAAAAATTATGGTTAGAGACTGAGATTGTCTTTGCCAATAATTTATTTAACACAGTGTCACTGTGGGAATTATAATTTCACAAGCCAATAATATACAGGATAATGTCTCAATAAATAGATAAAGAAATCACATGCTCTAATAATAGATTAATCCCACTATTGTTCTAGGCTAAGGGGAGATGAAAGAAGGAAAGTCTAAATTTAGTTTGAGGGGCCCGCCCAGTGGCGCAGCGGTTAAGTTCGCACGTTCTGCTTTGGCGGCCAGGGGTTCGCCGGCTTGGATCCCGGGTGCGGATAAGGCATCACTTGGCACGCCATGCTGTGGTTGGTGTCCCACATATAAAGTAGAGGAAGATGGGCGCGGATGTTAGCTCAGGGCCAGTCTTCCTCAGCAAAAAGAGGAGGATTGGCAGGAGTTAGCTCAGGGCTAATCTTCCTCAAAAAAAAAAAATTTAGTTTGAGGTGTACCTTTCTACGAGTTGATTCTTGGGAGAATCACTGTAGCCAACCAAGAGCTGACATCCAGCTTCCAGAGCAAAGTGAAAGCCCCTTGTCGCTAGAGAACATTGGCATGGATGAAGGCAGTGGTGCTGGCGGGCAAGATGACGTTCCTCACGAGGCTGCTGCAAGGTTTTCCCCCCTGCTGGTAAAGAGTTGCCCTACCACAGCGGGAGCTGATGCCCGAAGGTCTTTGGAGAGCTGTTTACATCAGCCAATAGTTGCCTTGCTCAGACTGAACAACCTTGAGTAAGTCCTCACAAACCCTTGGTATTTAAAGGCTAAACATCACCCAGCCACAGTTGCTCCTCCACGTGTTCTTATCCATAAACCCCAAACAGCGCTGGTCAACAGCTGAGCTACTGAGTGCTTATCCATGACAACAGATGTCAACGACAACATCCTGACACAGCTTTCTCAACGTGAACAACTTCATTTAAGCCATAACAAGTGGGTTTCAAATCACATCAAACCAATACCTGACAATATTGGATTAAGGAGCGCCCTAAATCCGATGAATCCGGTGTTTTTAGCAGAGGCAGAAGAAGAGACCCAGAAGAGAATGCCACGTTGCCCTGTGACGACAGAGGTAGACGTTGGAGTGATGCATCTACAAGTCAAGCAACATCAAGGATTGCCAGCAACCACCAGACGCTAGGAGAGAGGCATGGACATTTCTCCCTCAGTGCCTCCAGAGGAACCAACAGTACCAACACCTTGATTTTGGACTTCTGACCTCCTGAACTGTGAGAGAATCAGTTTCTGGTGTTTGAAGTCACCCAGTTTGTGGTAATTCGTTATGGCAGCCCTGGGAAACAAACATATCCAGCAAAGCTGACAATTTGATCATTTCTTTGTTCATGGTGCCGTCCACTTCCACCTTTGCACCAACTGTGCCCTCCCTTTGGAGGGCCTTCCCACCCACAGGCCCAGGACGCTTATGCCGCCCCCGGGTTGCCCAAAGACCTTCCAACAGGGCTGGTCTGAGCAGCCCTCCCTAACCAGCTTTGCCCATGTCTCAACCCTTTTAACTTGTCATCTTATTTAGGAACCTAATTTTTATTCTCATCACAGTGTTAAGAACTGGCAACATATTAAGGCAAACTTCTTAAATTGTGGCAGTAGATTGGGGGCATGTGAAGGCACCACACAAACATGGATGGAGAGGATATTCCACGTATGGGTTTTTAAGATAAAAATGAGGACTTCAAAGACGTTTTATGCCTGATGCCATTCAGAGCTATTCGTGCATCCAACAAGTATTTGCTCAGTATCTATAACGAGCCACACACTGTTCTCAGCACTGGGGATAAGCAGTGAACAAGGTACAGAAGGTTCTCATTCTCCTGGAGCTTATAGTTTAGTGAAGAGAAACAGAAAAGAGGTGAACAAGATCATTTCAGAGGTGATGTGCGCTGTAAAGAAAACCAAGGGGAGCAACGTGGGGGAGAGTGTCTGGGGGGAATGTCCCCTTGGACTGGGAATTACGGAGAGGCCTCTCTGAGGAAATGATGTTCGAGCTGAGACACAAGTGGCAAGAACAAGCTAAGCATGCTCCAGGGAAAGACTAATCTCAGGGCAGGAGTGACATGTGTCAGGTGCAGAGGTGACAGAGACGGGAAACAACTTGGCGCATTGAGGAACAGCCAGAAGGCAATTGACGCTGGAGTGTGGTGGGCAAGGAAGAGAGAGGAAAGAGACGTACAGGTAAGTTCACAGTGGCAGGCAGGCAGACCACAACAGCAGGTCATGATGAGGAACTCCACTTTTGTTCTAACTCTAAGAACTCATTAGAAGCAAGAGAATGGCTTAATATAATTTACACTTTAAAAACAATCACTCCCGGGCAGGCCCGATGGTGCAGCAGTTAACTGTGCACATTCCGCTTTGGCGGCCCGGGGTTCGCCGGTTCGGATCCTGGGTGCAGACATGGCACCGCTTGGTACACCATGCTGTGGTAGGCGTCCCACATAAAAAGTAGAGGAAGGGGGGCATGGATGTTAGCTCAGGGCCAGTCTTCCTCAGCGAAAAGAGGAGGATTGGCAGCAGTTAGCTCAGGGCTAATCTTCCTCAAAAAGAAAAAAAAGAGTAAGAGCAAGGAGGCCGGTTAGGAGGTTACTGCAGTCGTACAGGTGAGAGGTATTGGTGGCTCGATCAGGATGGTGCGTGCTCTGATCCAGGTTGCACAGTGGAACATGCACACTCTTCTCTCGTGATAGGTGTACGTAGCCAGGAAATGTTCAAAGGCTGGACCACCATCTGTGGGTTGTAAATGTCTGTCTTCATGAGGGTGCAGACAAAGATTCTGTATCAGAGGGAGCCAAAGTATGGTGGCATAAACAAGGTAATTTACTTCTCTCACATAACAGAGGTGAGCAGTCCAGGACATGGGGAGAGGCTGGCATGGGCAGCACAAAATGTTAGACTGAGGAGCACATCATCAACAGGAGGCTTTCATCTCCAGGTTCTAGATGGCTCCTCCAGTTCTTATCTCTTAGACAGAGGAAAGGTCGTTTGGGCAAAGGAATCCATACTCATCTTTCTTAGAGACAGGACTCAGAGTGGCACTTAGGTTCCAGCTACATCCCTTTGCTCAGAATTTAGTCACGCATCCACATCAAGCTGCCAGGGAGACTGGGAAATGTAGTCTCTAGATGGGTTGTGAGGTGCCCTGATAAAATTCGTGCATTCTAGTATTAAATAAAGGGAGAATGGATATTGGTGACAGCTCACAACGTGTGTCACAACATCTTCAGTTTATCTGCATAGACATCTGTTATGGGCTGAATTGCATACCCTCCAAAACTCCTACGTGGCAGCCCTAACCCTGCAGTACCCCAGACTGTGACTATACTCGGAGATGGGGACTTTAAAGAGGTAACTAGGGTTAAATGAGGTCATAAGTGTGGGGCCCTAGTCCAATACGTCCTTACAAAAAAAGGAAGAGATACCAGGGATGTGTGCACACAGAGAAAAGGCCATCTAAGGACATGGAGAAGACAGACGTCTGTTCCCAATGAGAGGGGCCTCAGGAGAAACCAGACATACTGGCATTTTGCTCCTGGACTTCCAGCCTTCTCGATAATGGTCATGAGGCAGGCTGTCCCAGTCCTCACTCCTCTATCCCTGCCCTTACCCCCAAACAGCTAATTGGTCTGGAGTCGAGAGAGTGGAGATAGTGAGAAAGTTTGAGTGGTTCACCATCTCTGCTCCCCAACCTTCTTGGAGCTCAGTTGGGTCCCCACCTTTGAATTCTTTGAGACACCTCTGTATCCTCCAAATAAACACCCCCTTTCTCAAGTTGATATCTGCTACTTGCAACCAGAAGAATTCAACAGAGGAAAGAGGATTCCTGGAGATAAAAAATCTTTATCTAAAAAAGAAATTGATCTCTTACAATAGAATCTTCATGTCTGAAATGCGTGTGTTTTCATGAAGCAAAAACTGCAGGCTTTGTGAAATTCTGTTAAAATGTCAAAATTCTATATGTTCAATATCAACAATATTTTGTGGGCAACACTGAAACAATTTTAAAACATCTGATCGTTTAGAGTGTGTGACACAGTTTGTGATTGTTTGCTGAGCTTTGTCATTGTTGTTATTTTTGTTTAGGAAACAGTCTAACAGAGGCTGAGGAAATTTACCATTTCATAAAGGGAAGGAAAGTAAGTCCTCTCCTGAAGCACAAGGAAGGGCTAGCGCAGCCAGATGACTCTGATAAGATTTCACTAAGGCTCATTTCTTTACCATTATTAATTATGAAACTGGTTTATGGAATGAGCTAAGTCCTGAAGGAAAGGGCTTTATCTTTCTCTCTAACCACTGTCTTATAGTCAGGTTTTGTTGAACCTCCCCCTGTCAGGATCTGTTTAGGATCTAGCCTGAATCTTGGGCAGGTCCCATATATTTTAGTGACATGTCTCATTTTAGTAATTGCACCTGTGTTTCAGGCATTAAAATGTCCACGTCAGTCCAATTTAACATCAGTCTCACACCTAATTCAAACTTCTGCTTGGCCCCTGCTCAGGCCTTTCTTGCAGTGAAGTGGGGAAGGAGTGTGGTCAGTTTCTTTACTCTTCCTCCATCTTCTCTGCCTTCTCTATATTCTGGATGTCCCCAGGCCACTGCAAGAGGAGAGTGTATTAGACAAAGAGCAGCAAATCTCCCTGCAGTTAACTGTTGGATAAGGCAGATAGGCCACCATGCCTCTGTCTCTTACTACGGCAGAGTCCAAATATTGGCTCTTTTCACAGATGCATCAGTGGATTATTTAGAGGCCTCGGTTGGATCCCACATTGCACAGTTCTTTGACACAAGTGGCACATTCTCTGGTTGACCTCTTGCAGCAACCCCCCACAATACGCCTCTGCCCCATGACCCCATGGCCTCTCACCACTATAGTCCCCTTGCATAACAGGCTGCCTTTTAGCTGAGGCCCTATCATGAAAACTCAAGCCCAGCTACCCTTCCCATGATCAACATGGCCCACAGGAAACTCACATGCTTTTGCTGTGCCAGATAATGGAAGGGAATGTTGCAATTGCTGCTTCCCTTCTCTCCTCATCTTGCCATTTTGGGCTGATCAAGCCAACCTATCACCGTCTGAATTCTTCAGGTGGGAAACATTCGTCCATTTATTCAATAAATATTTATCAAGCACCTATATTTGTCAAGCATCATTCACAAATGTCTCATTTACCTTTGGAAGAAATCCAAAGCAATCTCCCCACACGTGTAAAATCTCTACTAATGACTCTCCAATCACCCTTTTGAATCTAGTCTTCTGGAAATGGGTAATATGGGTTGATAGTCACTGGTCTCTTTCTGCTATTTCTTAATAATTCCCCCCTGGCTATGTCTAACATCTCTTTTTTAAATGTGGTGGCATTTCCTGCCTTTGTCAGCTTCGAGGCATTAGCCAAAATTCTAAGATAGCCAGAAAAGCCCTATTCAATAACCAATTACAAATAAATTTGGCTCTGAATTTCCTTGGCAAGCAGACACATCCATGTCTTGGGCCTCAACAGCCAATGACTAAAGTCTATATTTCCCTCCATTTACATAAATGACTATGCCATGAGTCCCGATGGTTAATTGCATATTCATGTGGCAGTGTCCAAAATTTAATAAACTATTATTCGGATGTGAAGAAAAAACACTTCTTTATTTTCCATAACTCATCCAAATTTTTCCCAAGGCCCAAAATTGAACAGGATGACAAAGCTCACCCAGAGGCCAATGAGGAACCATAGGACACTCCAGGGACCACTGCATACTGTTCTGAGGTTGATTCTTTCCTTGCCGCCATGAAGTGCCATAAACTCCTGCTCACACAGAATCCATTTTGGAGAGGAGAGAGGAGAGGAAAGGTCCTTGAATGACTGAGCACTTACTCGAAAGAGACTGTTTGAATGAGAAACAGAGTGGTTAAACCAGAAGAGACTGAGCTATCTGTAATTGGCAAGTTTGAGCACCACCTCATCCTCCAGCATGGTTCCCCAGCTCAGTTCAAACACAGTTTTCACTACTGAACCCGTGCAGATAATGGAGGCACAATCCAGACAATAACTTAAAACCATAGAGTTCATCAGAATTCAAGTCGACGGTTTCTTAAGTTAAGTTTGGTTTCCTGACTTGTTTTTTAAGTTTTCACATCATTGTTTTCAATGACTAGTGCTACTTTCATATTAAAAGCAGCTCTAATGTTAGCCCAAAAAAGTCCACGTTTGCTCTTCTCCTTGGGCCATTCCAAATAAGTCCTCTGTGTCATGAGAGCCCTGAGCTTGTGATACTTGCTGGGAATGTTGTTCTGTGGAATGGGTTCCAGCAAGATCAGGATTAAGTTATCAGATCCTTCATGAAAGAGATTGTGGTGGGCAAAGTAGAGTTCATAATGGCACCACTCACTCTGAACAAAATTGGGAGACAAAACAAAGATGGACTTGTAACTTTTCTCAATGCAGTTTATGATATTTTCCACAATGCTCTTGCCAGGAACAAAGTTTCTCTCATGGAGACAAATCCGTATATCTTCTTTTTCTAAGCAAGGTACTAGTTCATTCTTCACCCAGGCAGAATCACGTTCACTGTATGAAATAAAAGCATGGAACTGGAGAGTTCTTTGGAGTTCTTCTAAGGGTATGTTCCTAGCCCTGCGCCGGGTCTGCGTCCACTGACACACCATCCTGAGATACCAGGGCAGATCCAGGTAGATACAGAGGATGCTCACAGTAACAGCCAACACCAGCACAGGGACCACAATGGTGACAACAAGCAGAGCTGTGTTGCAGGATAATTGAGACAGATGAAAGTCCTTTAGTGGGGTTCCCTTATAGCTTTCTGGATACTCACACTTATAAGAATCAGGCCAACCCTCTACCACATCACCTGATACTTGGCCTATACTTTGGATAAATTCTCTTAGCTCACACGTACATTGGAATGGATTGTTCCCTGCTTTTATTGACCTAATCTTCTGGCAACTTTGGAAGAAATCGGCTGATGGGTCGGAAATTAAATTATAGTCAATGATCAGTATAGAAAGGCCGTTAAAGGCACCACATCCAGGAAGGTCGGCTAAAGAATTGAAAGCAACATTGAGTACTTGCAGGGCTTCCAGGCTGGTGATATCTTTAGGGATGCTCCTTATTCTGTTATTGTGAAGATCAAGTACCTTGACCCTGGGAGGTAAACATCTGAAAACAGAGTCAGTAAGTATATTTGAAGACAAATTTAACACCACTAGACTCTCAACCCAAGGGCAATTTCCATCAGGTCCATGATATTCCAGAGAATTCCAGCTAACATCCAGTATTTCCAAAGATGGCATATTCTTAGTCATGAGGCCTACTTTGAAAAGATCTTTTAATTCGTTCTTTTGTAAGATAAGTGTCTCCAATCTAACTAAAGTGGAACAGTTTTGAAAAATACTATCTGTGAAAACATTCTGGGTAAAGTTCAAAAACTTAAATGTGCTCGGTGCCTGAGGACAAACCATATGTATAAAAGGTGTATCTGATATGGTTAACATCATAATGTTCATCTCAGAAAACACTGTGTACAACACTTGCTGTGAAAAAATATAAACTCTGTTTGTAATATGTTCTATTTTCAATGCTTTCAATGCCGTTTTAGAATAGGTAAAATCTTCTTTACCAATGCTTTTAACTATTGTTAAATTGCAAATATGGAGAGATTCTACAGGTTTGGGCCAAAGGAATTGAAAAACTCTAACCAAGCATTTCCATGTTGTTTCCACATGGTTGAGGGTAATATTCAGTAGGGTTGGCTGTCTAATGGGGTCTGACAAAAATTTAATCAAAACTTGACAGTTGTCATCATTCAATTTAATATTAGTCAGTTGTAAGCACCCTAAACTATTAAGTGATATGTTCACTTGGACAGAGAATAAATTATATGGGTGGAAAACAAGCTGAAGTGTTTTTGTATTTGGAATTTGAAGACTTTCTGTCTGGTTTTCTTTCACATAATAACCTTCTAAATCAAGAAGGATGCAACTTAGATGCAAGTGAGCAATTGGTAGCAGATCTAATTGCTGAAACCTTGTAGCACTTAATCCCAAGAAATCCAGTTGAGTCAAGTTGCCAAATTCCTTACAAATGGGCAGGACTTCAAAGTCATTGAATGAGAGATCTAAATGCTTGAGACTCATGATAGGATGGCAGGAAATCTTCTGCAACTGATTGTGAGATAAATCCAAATATTCTAAATCCGGGTTGAACTTGAAAATACTAAAATCAAGGTACCGGATGCTATTACGGGAAAGTCTCAAGACTTTCAACCCTGAGAGAAAGCTCACGTCGGAGAGGTGAAGCTCAGATATGCAGTTTTGAGACATGTCTAAGACCTTGGTTTCTGGTGGCAAGTCTTTCAGAACATGAGTAAGGCCTATTTTTGACATGTCTACTGCAAATTTACTTTCATCAGAGAATTGGATTATGGTTCCAACTATTAAGGTCACGATGTAAACAAAATTAAAGATTCTAACAACACATTTGTTGTCTTTGGTCATGATGTTCAAGCGGTAGTCCCTCAAAGGGTTGTTGCTGTTCTTCAGAGCATCTTGATACGCGTCCAAATTCTAGAAATATAATATACATTAGGATGTATAAAGACTGGAGGATTGCTCTCAAACTTCCACTTACTAACACAAAATCTCACTGATTCCCTCATTTACTTTCAGAGTCATTTCTTCCCCATAATTTAATGTGGTGTTTTTCCCAGTTGTGCAGCCTGCTAGGCGGAGGCAATACAGACCTCATTATCAAGAATTGCGGTTGTGTGTTTTAACCCATCTGGTGGCTTTCTGAGGGATCCACTCAGCAGCTTGCCTTTGTTTCACGCCCCTCAGAACTTCCTCAGGGCTAGAACAGCCTCCCCGGCAGTGTTTGCTGAAAACCTTTAAAGGTAAATATACTAGCCACAGCTGCCTGGAGCAGGGAATAACAGATGGGACAAGCAGCAGACACACCAAAAAGCCAGAGAAGGAAGAGGCTGGGAAAGGAGATACATGGGAGAAAAGTCTTTGGAAAGCTCCACGTACGAGGGAATCTTGGAAGCCACACACATGCCCAGGGCTGGAGGCATGCTCAGAAAAGACATGCATGCTGAGAAAATATTCAACTTTCACCTCTAGCTAACTTTTAGCTTCTGTACAAGCAGAATGTGAAGGCCAAGGAAGAGTTATAAACAGCCTGGGTCAGCATTGAAGAAGAGCTTCAGCACAGAGCCAATCTGCCAAGATCAGGAGTTTTGTTTTTGCTTTGTTTTATTTTATCTCAGAGTATTTAAGAAAATCTCCACTGGGGCTGGCCCGGTGACACAGTGGTTAAGTTCATACGTCCCGCTTCTCACCGGCCCGGGGTCTGCCAGTTCAGATCCCAGGTGCAGACATGGCATCGCTTGTCAAGCCATGCCGTGGCAGGCATCCCACATATAAAAAGTAGAGGAAGATGGGCATGGATGTTAGCTCAGGGCCAGTCTTCCTCAGCAAAAAAGAGAAGGATTGGCAGCAGATGTTAGCTCAGGGCTAATCTTCCTCAAAAAAAGAAAAAAAAAAAGAAAATCTCCATCAAGTCACTAACTGACCACTAAGTTAATGGAACAGAGAATGTGATGGCTATACACAACAAAGAATACAGTTTTTATAAAAATAGTTTAGAAAAGTTACTAAACAAACAACCAACCATACCCCACAATAAACAGCAACAACAAATCCTGGGAGAGAGGATAATCTGCGTTACCATATTATAATATTCAAAATGCCTGCTTTAAACAAAAGAACTATGAGGCATGCAAAGAAAGAAGGAAATATCGACCATTCATGGGGAAAAAATAAATTAAAAGAACAAAGTTAGAGAACTGACACTACCCAATTTCAAGACTTACTATAAAGCTACAGTAATCAAGACAGTGTGTTATTGGCCAAAGGACAGACAGATCAAAAGACCAGAATAGAGAGCGCAGAAACAGACCCACACAAATACAGTCAACCGATCTTTGACAAAGGAGCAAAGGCAATTTACTGAAGAAAGGATAGTCTTTTCAACAAATGGTGCAGCAACAGCTAGACATCCACATGCAAAAAAACAATGAAGGTCTAGAGACAGACTCTACACTTTTCATAAAAATTAGCTCAAAATGGATCACAGAGCTACAAGTAAAATGCAAAACTTTAAAACTTCTAGGGAATAATAGAGGAGAAAATCCAGATGACCTTGGGTTTGGTGATGGCTTTTTAGATACAACATCAAAAACAGAATCCATGAAAGAAAAAATTAAGCTGGAATTCATTAAAATTAAAATTTTCTGTTTTACAAAAGACACTGTTAAGGTAAAGAAAAAATAAGCTACAGACTGGGAGAAAATATTTGTAAAACATATATCTGATAAAGGATTTGCATCTAAAATATACAATGAACTTTTAAACTCAACAATAAAGAAAACAAACATCACAATTTCAAAATGGGAAAAAGATCTGAACAGATACCTCACCAAAGAACATATACCAATGGAAAATAAGCATATGAAAAGATACTCAAGGGCCCACCCCGTGGCCCAGTGGTTAAGTGCGCGCGCTCCACTTCTGCAGCCCACGGTTTCGCCAGTTCGGATCCTGGGCACGGACATGGCACCGCTTGTCAGGCCATGCTGAGGCGGCATCCCACGTGCCACAACTGGAAGGCCACGTGCCACGTACCCACAACTAAAATATACAACTATGTACTGGGGGGATTTGGGGAAAAAAGCAGGAAAAAGAAAAAGAAGAAGATTGGCAACAGTTGTTAGCTCAGGTGCCAATCTTTAAAAAAAAGAAAGAAAGAAAGAAAAGATACTCAATATCATCAAGGTCATCAGGGAATTGCAATTAAAACAACAAAGAAACACCACTATGCACCTATTAGAATGGCCAAAGTCCTGAACCATCAAATGTTGGTGAGGATATGGAGCACCAGGGATTTTCATTCATTGCTGGCCAGAATTCAAAATGGTACAGACACTTCAGAAGACAGTCTGACAGTTTCTTATAAAGCTAAACATAGTCTTACTATATGATCCAGGATTCACACTCCTAGGTGTTAAGCCAAATGTAACGAAAAATCTATGTCCACCCAAAAACCTGCATGTGGATGTTTACAGCAGCTTTATTCATAACTGCCAAAAACTGAAAGCAACAAAACGTCCTTCAATAGGTAAAAAGATAAAGATATATGGTACATCCACATAATGGAACATTATTCAGCAACAAAAAGAAATGAGCTATCAAGGCACAAGAAGTCACAGAGAAACCAAAATGCATATTGCTAAGTGAAAGAAGCCAGTCTGAAAAGGCTGTCAACTATATGATTCCAACTCTATGACATTCTGGAAAAGGCAAAACTAAAGAGACAAAAAAAAAAAAAAAAAAGCAGTGGTTGCCAGGGGTTAGGGGGAGGGAGGAAGGAATAAGCAGAACACAAAGGATTTTGGGGGCAGTGAAACTATTCCATATGATAGTGTAATGGTGGATATATGACACTGTGCATTTGCCAGAACCCACAGAACTATACAACACTGAGACTGGATCCTAACGTAAAGTATGGACTTTAGTAATAATAATGTCCATATTGATTCATCCATTATAACAAATGTGCCGCACTAAAGCAAGACGTTATAATAGGGAAAGCGGTGTGCAGTGGAGAGGGGCTACATGGGAATTCTCTGAACTTTTTGTTTTCAACTTTTCTTTAAACCTAAAACTGCTCTAAAAAAGAATGTCCGTTAATTTGAAAAAAGAAGAGACGTTAACAGAAAGAAGTCTCTGAAGAAGTGCAGGCATTGAGTTACTAGACAGAGACTTTACATCAACTGGATTAAAAATTAACTACATGACTATGATCTTTTCTCTCTGGACTCAGAGAATACTTTATTCTCTTTTAAAGATCAGTCCTTTAGGGGCCGGGCCGGTGGTGCAGCGGTTAAGTTCATACATTCCACTTCGGCGGCCCAGGGTTCATCAGTTCACATCCCCAGTGAGGATCTACGCACCGCACCACTTGTCAAGCCGTTCTGTGACTGGCGTCCCACATATATAGTAGAGGAAGATGGGCACGGATGTTAGCTCAGGGCCAGTCTTCCTCAGCAAAGAGGAGAGTTGGCGGCAGATATTAGCTCAGGGCTAATCTTCCTCAAAAAACAATAAAGACCAGTCCTTTTGTCCCCCCAAAATGTGATACCAGCCAGTTTGATAATCTAAAATTGTACAAAAGGGTAAGCAAGAAGCTCTTCACCGAAACCTCAAGGCATTCTCAAGAGTCTACACTAGTATTCAATTTGGCACTAAACTCAGTCATCTGCAGCAACCAGTGACCCATGAGTGAAGGGTTAAAAACGCCATTTCCCTCCTTCTCCATGGACTAATCTGACCTAGCATCAACTTTCTAGCTCTTTTCTGAAAACGTGATACATGTAGAATGTTAATTATGTTACCGGAAAACCGTTATGTACAGTGAAAATGACCCTTGAACGGTAAATAACATTCAGGCTGAAAGGACTATGTGTGAACTATAATACCAGGTAGGAAACTCCTGCTATGCTTCCTCTCCTATATCTCTCTGAGAAAGCTGGGACCAACTGTGGTCTATTAAGACTTGTGAGTCTGAATGTTTAGATGAGCCTGAGAAGAAAACCTCCTGTCTGGCATTGCAGAGTCATGACAGCAGTGGGCTTGACTTTCAGATCCTCAACTCAATTTGGCCAAGGCAACATGAGATGAAAGAGATGGGGAGGAAGGTGGTTGACAAGACACTGAGGCCTGATTAGAAGGCCCAACCACCTGTGGCTTGATGATTAAAGCTCTCTGGTATATGCCAGGGGATAAATCCTTTTGTGAGGGTGAATGAGGGTTGGAACAAGGCCAAGTTTGTGTCACATGGAAAAACTACCTACTCACTTCACCTCCATGGATTGGACATCACCAAAACCAGCTGTAGCTGGGCTGGCAGAGATGATACTACCATTCATGGGGCCATTTGAGAAGATACAAATAATACAGGCCAAACCAGGCATTGACAACTGGCCAAGGGGTGGAAGCAGGTACACCAGCCCAGAGACCCCATGTTTGTGACGGGACAAAAGGATGGGACTAAAATTGTGCAAAAGGTCAAGCAAGAAGCCAGTCCAGGAAACTCAGACATAAACTCATGAGTCTACACTGTTCTGGCTCTGATCTGCACAGAAAAGCATCTATGAGCCCTCCACAGGGAACAAAAGCTGGCAAGGCCAGACAAGGCTCCATGGTCACCTAACTCCCACAGCAACATCATAAGAGCAGCAATGGAAGCTGTGATGGCAACATGGCAGCATCCTTGCACCTACACAAGAGGGCCCACAACCACATTTGCCTGGAGCCACCTACAGATAGAAGTTAGAAGTGCTCTTACAAACTAGCAAGGGGTGTAGCCGCCCCTGACGCAGGAAGGGTTAATAATCACTGGAAAAGGCTTGCCAACAAACTGTGACCCAGAGGTGAGAAGGCCAGTCAGCCAATGACGGGTAAGACCTCCAGGAAGAGGCAACCTAAGCCAGGAGTTGTTGCCTGGGGGCACAGATGGAGACACTATAACGATATTGGGAGAAGGAGGGGCCGTTGCCTAGGAGGCCTTGCCTGCTCCGAGATAAAAATATACAAGCATAGCAAAAACATGATAATATCAAAACAGAGGCCGAGGGAGGGCTCCTTGAGAAATCACTAAGAATTCTTGGCATTCGCTAATTACTTCATCCAGAACACCTGTGTATGTTTAACAGATGTAAGCTATGTATATATTGAAACACTGGTTATGATAAACTCAGAGTGGCCATCAGCCCTCTCCGCATCTATCCTGATGTGTACATTGGATTGTGACACCGACAAGGGGCAGTTGAGATAACACATATACTCCACTCATTCTCATCACAGGAAATTTTGTTAGTCACAGGATCTCATTTTTTGACACAATTCCCATAAAAATGGATGTGTATTTTTCCAACTCTCATTAGACCAGAAGCAACAAGGTTTCAAGAGACAGGGACACAGGATTCAGTGCTTGATAATCCAAAAACATCAAGTTCCTACAGTTGACACTCTGATAAAACAGGAGAAGATAGAGAAATATTAAAAAGCACATTGAAGAAGTCAAAAGGTGTGTCAGGCTAAAGCTGCTGTATGTTAAGAGAGAGCAGTTTTCCCAGGGCCAAGAAGGTCTCACTGTATTACAACAGATTTAGACATTGATGTTCATGGCAATGATACTAAGTGAACAAGAAAGATTACCTGGCTGAGGGGTGGAGGCATGTGCATGAGCCCACAGACCCCATATTTGTGACTGGGACAGAGGGTTGGAAATGGGAGGATCACTCAAGCCTATTTAGGATCTGATCTGCACAGAAAAGTATCTAGGAGTCCCCAGGGGACAAGAGCAAGCAACAATATTTCTTAAGTTGGGCCTTGTGTAGCAGGAATAATTGAAAGAAGACTTTCACTACTCGTTTAGTTTTATTAAAAAAAGGATCCATTGTCCATCACCAGAGGGTATATTGGAAATAGTAAAATAGTCAAGAGATGAGTAGGGTTTTAATTAACCATTTTTTGGAAAAGTAAAAACTCTTCTTGGCTGGGAAACTTTCATTCTAAAATGGCATATGGTTAAAAGTCCCTCACTGCTCCTCTCATACAACCTCTCCCAACTGCCCACTAACACACCCAGGAAAACACAGAAACACTTGAAAATCCAACTTGCCACTAAAAATGGTGAAAGAATGAAACAATGAATACACTGAAGAACGGAAAACTAATGGCAGGATACAAAAGCATCTCCACTCATGGAAAAGTAACTGGAGATGTATTAAGGAAAGCCTGGCATACTCAAGCTTTGTCTCAGGAAAATAGACACCCTGACAAAAGTAGGAAGAAATTTAGTTCCTCTCTCTGTCTCTGATTGAAATACCAAGGATGAATGACAAGCAGGTAATTAAGCAGCATTTCATTTACCCAAATAACACTAAGGTGAGTGGGTCAGAGTTTTGCTTCTACAGACCATGCCTTCCAACTCTCCAACATTTCTACACCTAGTCAGTGATGGACGCTATCAGATAAGAACTGCTCAAGAAGCACTCTCACCTCTCCTACTCAACATAGTACTGGAAGTCCTAGCCAGAGCAATTAGGCAAGAAAAAGAAATAAAAGGCATCCAAGATGGAAAGGAAGAAGTAAAATTTTCTCAGTTTGCAGATAATATGATCTTATATGTAGAAAAACCTAAAGACTCCACCAAAAAAAACCTGTCAGAACTAGCAGAAAAATTCAGGAAAGTTGCAGGATACAAAACCAACATACAAAAATCAGTTGTGTTTCTATAAACTGACAACAAACTATCTGGAAAAGAAATAAAGAAAACAATCTCATTTACAATTGCATCAAAAAGAATAAAATATCTAGGAATAAATTTAACCAAGGAGGTGAAGGATCTCTACACTGAGAACTATAAAACATGGATGAAAGAAATGGAAGACACAAATAAATGGGAAGATATCCCATGTTCATGAATCAGAAGAATTAATATTGTTAAAATATCGTACTACCCAAAGCCATCTATAGATTCAACGCACTCCCTATTAAAATTCCAATGGTATTTTTTATAGAAATAGAAAAAAAAAATCTTAAAATTTGTATGGAACACAAAAGACCCCCAATAGCTAAAGTAATCCTGAGACAGAACAAAGCTGAAGGCATACATTTCCTAATTTCAAACTATATCACAAAGCTATAGTAATCAAAACTGGTTGTATTCACACAAAAAACAGACATATTGACCAATGGAACAGAATCGAGAGCCCAGAAATAAATCTATGCATATACGGTCAACTAATATTTGACACAAGAGTCAAGAAAAGTTAATGGGGAAAGTATAGTCTCTTCAATAAATTATGTTGGGAAAACTGGATATGCACTCAAAAGAAGGAACCTCTTTCTTACACCACTCACAAAAATTTACTTGAAATAGATGAAAGACTTAACTATAAGACCTGAAATTATAAAAAATCCTAGAAGAAAACATAGGAAAAAAGCTCCCTGACATTGGTCTTGGCAACAATTTTTTTTTGGATATGACACCAAAAGCAAAGGCAATAAAAGCAAAAATAAACAAGTGGGACTATATCAAACTAAAAAGCTTCTGCACAGCAAAGGAAACCATCAACAAAATAAAAAGGCAACCTACGAAATGAGAGAAAATATTTGCAAATAATATTTAGGATAAGGGACTAATATAAAAAATACATAAAGAACTCATATAACTCAATAGGAAAATAATACAATTTTAAAAAGGGTGGAGGTGGGGCTGGCCTGGTGGCACAGTGGTTAATACGCACGTCCCGCTTTGGTGGCCCAGGGTTCACCAGTTTGGGTCCCATACATGTGGACATGGCACCAATTGGCACGCCATGCTGTGGTAGGCATCCCACATATAAAGTAGAGGAGGATGGGCATGGATGTCAGCTCAGGGCCAGTCTTCCTCAGCAAAAAGAGGAGGATTGGCAGCAGTTAGCTCAGGGCTAATCTTCCTCAAAAAAAAAAAGGGCAGAGGAATTGAATAGACATTTTTCCAAAGAAGACATACAAACGGCCAATAAGTACTTGAAAAGGTGCTCAACATCACTAATCATCAGGGAAATGCAAATCAAAATCACAAAGAGATATTGCCTCACATCTCTCAGAATGGCTGTTATCAAAAAGACCATAGATAACAAGTGTTGGTAAGGACGTAAGAAAAGGAAACCCTTGTGTACTGTCAGTAGAAATGTAAACTGATGTAGCAACTATGGAAAACAGTATGAAGGTCCACAAAAAATTAAAAATAGAACTAACATATGACCCAGCAATTCCACTTCTGGATATATATTTGAAGGAAATGAAATCGATATCTCAAAGAGATGTCTGCACTCCCATGTTCATTGTGGCATTATTCACAATAGCCAAGAGATGGAAATAACCTAAGTATCTATCAACAGATAAATGGATAAAGAAGAATTGGTATAAGGTCATGCACCAAGTTTCACTCAACAACAGATTGCATATACAATGGTGGTCTCACAAGATTAGTACCATATAGCAAGGCATGACTGTACATACATATACACACACAATGGAACATTATTTATCCATAAAAAAGAAGGAAATCTTGCCATTTGAAACAGCATGGATGGACTTAAGGGCATTATGCTAAGTGAAATTAGAGAAAAACAAGTACTGTATGATCTCATTTATATGTGGAATCTAAAAAGCAGAACTCGTAGAAATAGAGAATAGGATGGTGGTTGCCAGGGGCTGGGGGAAATGAGGAGATGTTGACCAAAGGGTACAAACTTCTAGATATAAAACGAATGAGTTCTGGGGATCTAATGTACCGCATGGTGACTGTAGCTAACAATACCGTATTATGTACTTGAAAGTTGCTAAGAAAGCAGATCTTAAATATTCCCACCATACACACACATACACAAAAGGTAATTATGTAACGTGGTGGATGTGTTAACTAACCTTATTGTGGTAACCATTTTGCAATATTTGTATATGTATCAAATTATCACATTGTAAACCTTAAACTCATACCATGTAATACATCAAATATATCTCAATAAAGCTAGGGGGAAAAACTGGGCAAGAGGTAGGGAGGGACTTGAGGGGGCACACTGCATTCTGAGCTATGTAAACCATACAATGATACTAGTAAATAAGGACAGAAATAGGAACACTAGTAGCTGTGTTCATCAGGAATTGCAATTTGTATACATAATACTCCATTAGGTAAAAGTATCAAAGAATTGGACAATGAGGATAGGAAAAGCTACTACTTCATACTGGTTATGTGATCAAAACAAATAGCTCAAAAGGATAATATAACAGATAAGAACACTAATGCAATGAATAACATTGCATCAAATTTTCCAAAGTGAAAATACTAAAAACAAAAGAAGACATTGACAGTGAAAGTATCTACTATATTTCTCTGGGTCATAGTTAGATCAAGGAGCAAAAAGTAAAGATATATGGAGGATTTGAATAAAATAATAAATGATTTAATACTTATAAACTTTGTACACTACAAAAAGAGAATATTATATATCTAAGTCCTCAGAGTTCATGGAGCATTTAGTAAAATCGAGTGCTACTTAGGTCAAATAAATTTTTAAATAAATACCCCAAAACAGAAATTGTTAAAGTCATACTTCTGACTACAAAATAAACTTTTTAAACCACTTTTTAAAATGTTCTAAATATTTTATGGGTCAAGAAAATTACATTTTCAATTACAAACATTAAAAATCATGAGAGTCAAGAGTGTGGTGTGCACATGCTCCAGCCCTCCTCTTGCCCTAAATCCCCAAAATGATGAAAAAGATACACGCACATACACACACTTAAAAGCAAGAAGGAAAGCCTTTAGGGAAACTTAAACCAGAAGAAGTCCCTGAAATCCACAAGCAGATCAGACCATGATAGACAGAACACTAGCCTCCCAAAGATGTTTGCTTCCTAATCCCAGAATTGTGAACCTGTAACATGGGAAAAGGGAATTAAAGTTACAGATGGAATTAAGGTTGCAATCAGCTGACCTTAAAATAGGAAGACTAACCTGTATTGTTCAGATGGACCCAACACAATCACTTTCAAGTGTCCTTAAAAGTAGAAGAGGGAGGCAGAAGAGGAGGTCAGAGTGATGTGAATTGAGAAGGACTTGATCTGCCATGAGGAAGGGGGTCATGAGCCAAGGAATGTAGATAGCCTCTAGAAGCTCAAAAGGCAAGTAAATGGATTGTCCCCTAGAGCCTCCAGAAGGAATGCAGCCTTCCCAACATCTTGATTGCAGCCCAACAAGACCTATATCGGACTACTACTCTGCAAACTGTAAGACAATAAATGGGTGTGTGTTTTAAGCCACTAAATTTGTGGCAATATGTTACAGCAGTAATAGAAAATTACTAGTTTGGTCCACCTTCCCACAAGTATGCTATGGAAACAGATCAACAAGCAGTTTTCATGGAGCCTCAACCACAATTTTGGTTGCACAATCAAGAAGCATGACACTTTCACACAAAGCAAACACCGTGATAGAAAGGAACCAAACTCAAGACATGAGAGAAGTTAACGCCCAAGGCAACAGACACAAAAGAGCAGAGCAGGCATTTGTAATAGATACCCTATCTAGAGCAAGGTAAGATTCTAAAAAAGAATGGAGCAGGAATCATGAAAGTTAAAAATTTGATAATTGAATTGGGAAAATTCATTGGCTGAGTTGAATTGCAGAGTGGCACCACTTATGTGTGAATTAGTGAGATAGAAGACCAAGAAGAGGAATTTTCCCAAAACACAGCACAGAAGGCTAAAGAGATGGAATATACAAAAGAAATGCTAAAGGACATGGAAGACAGCTCTACTATCTGAATTATCAGAGGATGGACTCTATCCTATAAAAAAGAAACTGACTCTAAAAAGAAAATGGGATGCAGAAAGGAATACTTCATAAAGAAAGTAGTAAAATTTACCACTAAGTCCCAAAGGTATTGATGACAAAAATTTTAATAGCAATCTGGAACTAAAATGGCCAAGAATAACAAGGGAGTTAGTGGACAGTGGGAAAGAGGGAGAGAGTGGACTAAAAGCATGAGAAGATCCTTGCCCGATAGAGGAGAAGCTATAGATACCAATTAACTCAAGATGTTGTTAGAAAAATATGTTTGAGTAGGTATATCGTAAAATTAAGAGTAATTATTAGAAAATACAAATAAAAGGGGAAATTTCCAATCATTTGGTGGAGGGGAGACTCTCAGAATAAAGAAACCTCAATCGATCTAGCTCTGTGCTGAAGGAATAATATACAACGATTAATTAAGGTGTTTCTGGAATTGTAAGAATGGTTTATTATTAGCAAATCTATGACAATAATACATCAATAGGTCCAAAGGAGAAAAACAGATAAGCATCTCCATAGATGTTAAAAATTCATTTGATAAAATTCAGCATTCGTCTTTGACTAAAAATACAATTTTAATTAAACTAGATATTAAAAAGAAATTTTGAAAACTTCATAAAGAATGTATCAAGTATCTAACTTAAACCAATATCCCACTCGCAAGGCATTCCCTTAAAGTCAATGTCAAAGATGCCCACCATTATTTAACACTGTTCTAGAAGTTCTAACTATTGTAATTAAGGAGGAAAAAAGTAGAGACAGAAATTTGGAATGGAGGAAATAAAATTATCATTATTTTTAGATTATACGACTGTCAATGTGGAACATCCGAGAGAAGAAATTGAAAAACTGTTAGAATCAGTAAGAGAGTACAATAAAGTGGCCATTACAAAATAAATTACTCTTAGAAGAAGAAATCTGATTGTCCAAAAACAGCAGGTTGTCAAATAAATTATGATGTATCCATATAATTAAATATTACTATGTGGCCTTTAAAAATAGTGAAAATCTAATATCATGGGCTCACTATATGTAAGTGACAAAAAGCAGTTTATTAAAAAAACACACAGCAGTAAATATGTACACATACATGTGAAAAAGTTAGTAAGATACATGCCAAGATAGTTAACAGTGACTATCTCTGCATGGTAAGATTATAAGGGAGGTTTATTTTCCTCTTAGTTGTTACCTGTATTTTTCAAATTTTCAACATTCGAAATTAAGTAAAGCACATTTTTTACTCAGAAAATTTACAAAAAAATCACTTAATAATATGAATCATGCCCAATTTCACAAAAAATAACAATGCAAATTAAAACAAAATAGGACAAAACATCTAGATCAAACTTATGATCCTGGATTGGATCCCACTTCGGACAGACCCGCTGTGAAAGTTACTTGAATTACAAGGGGGAAGGGATTTTAAGAGGGAGCAGATACTTAGATGATAGTAAGAAATAAATGTTAATCTTTGATAATGTTATTTGACTATGTAGGAAAATGTACTTTTTTAGAGGTACACAATGAAGCATTTAGAGATGGAATGTCAGAATGTCTATAATTTACTTTAAATATTTAAGCATAAAATGATAGGGGCCCGCCCTGTGGCTGAGTGGTTAAGTTCGTGCGTGCACTCTGCTTCGGTGTCCCGGCGTTTCGCAGGTTCGGATCCTGGGCGTGGACATGGTACCGCTCATCAGGCCACGCTGAGGCAGCGTCCCACATGCCACAACTAAAAGGATCCACAACTAGAATACACAACTATGTACTGGGGCGATGTGGGGAGAAAAAGCAGGAAAAAAAAGAAGATTGGCAACAGTTGTTAGCTCAGGTGTCAATCTTTAAGAAAACAAAAAAGATAAAGTAGGGGGCCGGCCTGTGGCCGAGTGGTTAAGTTCACAGTTTCCAATCCTGGGCGTGGACATGGCACCACTCATCAGGCCACGCTGAGGCGGGATCCCACATGCCACAATTAGAAGTACGCACACCTGGAATATACAACTATGTACTGGGGGGCTTTGAGGAGAAGGAAAAAGAAAAAAAGATTGGCAACAAATGTTAGCTTAGGTGCCAATCTTTTTTTTTTGAGGAAGATTAGCCCTGAGCTGACTACTGCCAATCCTCCTCTTTTTGCTGAGGAAGCCTGGCCCTGAGCTAACATCCATGCCCATCTTCCTCTACTTTATATGTGGGACGCCTACCATAGCATGGCTTTTGCTGAGTGGTGCCATGTCCACACCGGGGATCCGAACCGGCGAACCCCAGGACACAGAGAAGCAGAATGTGCAAACTTAACCACTGTGCCACCAGGCCAGCCCCTTAGGCGCCAATCTTTAATGAAAAAAAAAAAGTGGGTCAAATAGGAATTTTTGTTTCCTAAAGATTAAGAAAAAAAGTGTGATTATTTTCCCCTACCAAATTGGGAAAATTCAAAAATATAATACCCAGTGTTGGTAGGTGGGACTAAAATAAGAACTCTCATTTACTCCTGGCAAGAATGAGAAATTACTACAACCCTTTTGAAGGGTAAATAGAGAAATTCCTTAAAAATAGGCTTACCCTTATTTCAGCAATTCCACTTCTAGGAATTTTCTTCTAAAGGAATTATTAGAGATATACATAAAAATATGACCATGAGGATGCTTGTGTTGTGAAAAATTGAAAATTATAACGTCTAACGTAGAAAACGGCTTAATCAATTATGGTACACCCACAACATGGAACAACATACAGTCTCAAATATTGTACTTTTGGGGAAAAAAATGTCTACAATATAAAGTTAAGTGAATAAAAGAATACAAAATTGTATATGCAGTAGGACTCTAATTTTGTAAAATGTGATGAAAACCTGACATCTACGCAAAGCCTAGGGGGAAAAAGAATGGGAAGAAAATACCAGATGCTAATAGTGGTATCTCTAGGTCTCTGAATCAGTTGAATTTAATTTTCTTTCTTATGCTTTTGCATATTTGCAAAATTTCTAAGTTTGAACATCTTTCACAAGTTGAAAAAGTTGTCTTAAAATAGAGCTAATGTAAAAATATTTTATATTTAAAGAAACATGCTTGTATTATTGGTGTATATGAGAGAGAGAGAGAACTTCTTCCACATTATGCTAGATAATTGACATTCATGAATGAGAACCCACCTAGAGGTCCCTCCGTGGTGTCTGTGCTCAGGGGACTGAAACAGCCACCGTGTGGGAAAGCTATCCACTGCCCTCATAGCATCCTCCCCCCATAATACAAATATCCCTCTGGGGGCATTTATACACTCAAGCAGTTCCTAGTGTATACTCTTAACAAACAAGCCAGGAGCTTTTCTCTTTAATTTAAAAAAAAAATTAAAAAAGGAGAGGAAAAAAGGGAGATGAGAAGTGAAGATCAGAGAGCTCACAATTTTTTTTAAAGGAAGTAAGAAGAGATAAAAGGTAGGGTTTTTTTTCTTTAAGGCATTAAATAAATAGAGGGAGAAAAAAGACAGCTGGAAGAAGCTCTATTTCAAGAAAAAAGCAATAGTGGATAGGATCTATGAAAAGTAAAACCACAAGAAAGAAAAGATCAGAAAAAAATTAAATGAGGTAAGTGTGATTTCATAATCAAGTCAACAAATACGCAAGAAAAACATTTGTTTTATTTTGTCAAAGTTTAGTTGAGAGACCTAGAAGAACCAAGTTCTAGAAGAGTCCCTCCCCCTTCCTCCATTCAATAAGTGTTTATTCAGAGTGTAGTACGTGCCAGCACTGTGCGAGGGGTCAGGTACTGGGACTACAAATATGAATAGCACTGACATAATCTTTGCTTTTAAAATGCTTATCAATTAGTGACAGTTACAAATAAACAACGATAAAACCATATGACAGGGGATGTCAAACACTCATGTCTACTATAAAAATGCACACCACGTGATAGGTGCCATATCGATGGCATTAACTACTATAAATGTTACTGAAAACAACGAACTAGAGAAAGGTGAAAAGAGAAAAACGTAGTAGATGAAAACAGAAGAAATAAATAACACCAGTTAGTTTTTGTCCTTAATGATTACAAGTGCTAGTTATTTTTCTATCTTTTCAAGATAGCCATACTGTTATTTCTTGTATAATTAAAACGACATTTGCGATATTAAAAAAGAAAACATGAAATCATTTTCCAAAAATTTCAAAGAAATGTTACCTATTTTCTTGCTTATTTGAAGTAATTATGCCATAATTTGAAAAAGCCACAAAAGCCTTACTTACCAAGATTTCTTTCTCAGAAGAAGAGAAAGTAACTTCTAAAAGCACGGAAAAATAAGTGCTTGGCAAAATGCAAATCCTTGGTTTCAATTTAAAGCAAAACCTTAGAAAGTTTTGTGCCATCTGCTGGTCCTTACTGGAATTACTCCCACATGTGAATTTCCCTTTCAAAGGTCACGCGCAAAGCACAAAGGTTTTTCTGGGCTACAGACTAAAACAGGTATCAAATTTTAAAACTCATATGAGCAAGCAGCTTATGACAATTTCAGTGTGAAGAAAAATATTTTCCTAAAACAATACTTACGTGTAAGCTTTTGCAGCCTTAATGTTAAATTGTCACCAGAGTGGAAAGTTAAGAACTTTGCCTATTTTCTATTATCGCCATATTTAACATTTTCAAAATAATTGCAAGTACCATTATCAAGCAGTTTCAGAGCATTATTTTAGCTGGATGAGATACTTTAAAATAAAACAAGCTTAGGTTCAAGATTTGTGTTTTAAAAAATCAACTGTCAAGGACAGTTTAGTAGTTGATACATATATAGCCACACCAGGGGGGAAATTGTGTCTTGTTTCTCCACATTGTGACCAACATTTGGTATTATTAGATGCTTTAATTTTTAATACTAGACTCTAGAATAATAAATAACACTGAGATCCTGGACTAGTTAAAAAAATCAATTTTCTAAAGGCCATTTGGAATAATCTTAGAACGATATCAACAGGAGTTGACACAAAGAGAAAGTGTCTGCTTCACCAGATGCTCCAAGTAGCCACGACTGATCCCAAGACTGTCCGCTTAATTGAGGTTCTGTAAAGAACTGAGTTAAATAATCATTCTACAATTAATCCCACTGTCTGGCATTACCTCCTTGTTACAAAAAACAAGTTAAGACTACACAGTTTGACCCATGACAAAGTTGGACAATTGGGTAAGAATCACTTCTGCTTTCTGGAGGAAGAGAAAGACCAGCTTCTTCCTATTAATTCTTACTCATCAAATAAAACAGGAAGTCTTCTCAAGCCTGGGAGGGTCAGCAAGGAGTGGATGGGTCTCTGCTGGACCAGCAAGAGCAGACAGCTGGAGAGCAGTGGGTATCTGTGACACCGGGAAACCAGATTTGTGAAATGGGCAGAGGAGAAAGGGGCCAGCTGTAGCTCTGAGGGAATTTCAAGCAACACTGGACTAAAGTCTTTAAGAAAATACACACTCACACACAGCAGCACAGATTTGGTCACGTAACACGGTGACTTTCAACGAACACTCGTAAGGGCATTGCATAATAACACTGGTTTTTAGGAACAAAGAGATTATTCTTTTTGAGACTGTTATAATTCTTAAAAATGTCTTTAAGAAGATGACAAAACCCACAAAATTCAGGTAATGTGGAAGCAGCATGGCTATGGAACAAACAGACAGTACTGAGCTGACCTCTTCACAATGCCTCCTACCAGCTCTGTGGCTTTGGGCAAGTTGCTTAACCTCACAGAGACTCCACTTATTCATCTGTAAAATGGGAGTGAGTACTTGTGACTTATAGGGAAGATAAGAATATAAAGTGGATGGAATAGTGACTGACAGAAGAGAAGTCATTACAGTAAGGAGCTTTGGAATTCTCGGCAAGCCTTCCATCTTTATGTGCTGAGGTGGAAAGTAAAATGCAGAATGGTAAGGTACAGAGTGAGACATCATTTGCATAAAATCTGTCTGGCACATATTTACATAGGTTATCTTCTTGCCAGGCATTGTTCTGAGTACTTTACAAGTATTAACTCACTAAACCCTCATAAAGGTGCTATGAGATAAGTACTACCATTATCCTCACTGATGGGGGAGGGAGGAGCAGTAGTTAACTGTCCAAGGTTACACTGTTGGTCACTGACGGGGCTGGGGTTTGAACCCAGACACAATCTATCCCCTGCATCTGTGTGCTTCAGCATTACCCCACGGTACCTTGTAAGACACCATCCATCCTATGAGACACACACAGAGGAGAGACACAGAGAGAGAGGAGCAGGTCTTGTGAAAACAGAGGCAGAGATGGGAGTTTTGCAGTCGCAAGTGAAGGAATTCCTGGAAACACCAGAAGCTGCTTGATTTTGGACTTCTGGCTTCCAGAACTATGAGAGAATAAATTTCTGTTGTTTTAACCCACCTAGTTTGTGGGAATTTGTTATGGCAGCCACAGAAATCTAGCAGAAGGGTCTACATACAGAGGCTGACATATGCATAGAAGTCTTTTTTCTGAGAGGATACTTAAGAAACTGTTATCTTTGAGCAGAAGTACCCAGGGAGAGACATATTATTATTCGCCATTTTATGCTCTTTTGTCCTGTTTGAATTTTTTAAATATGCGCATGCTACTATTTTATGCATTTTTACTTTATAAAAATAAAGTAGTATCATAGTGGGATAAGTAAAATAACATAGTCTAAGGCCAGTAAATATGTTGTCCCAACGTAGATAGAGGTAAGACTGCCTTTCTCTTTCCCTGGAGAACCAACAGATAAATATTAATGTCTACCAACAGTTTTGAAACAAATTATATGAAAATTATCAATATCATGGAATATACAAACCACAAGAAATAAAATTGATAACAGATATTAAATAATGATATTAAATTAAGATCTTCTGCTGAGTTAAAAAAAGACAAGCCACAATCTGGAAGAAGACATTTGTAACATATACAACCATAAAAGGATTAATATCCAAAATAAATAAAGAATTCCTACAAATCAGTAAGAAAATGACTAACAAACCCAATAGGGGGATTAGCAAAGAATAAAACAGATGGATAAGATGAAGGGAAATGGAAATAGCTCAAATACATGACAAGGAATACATCCTCATTAGAATATGAGAAAATACAAATTCAAACAACCAGGAGACACCATTGTACACTCCTGAGATGGACAAAAATTAAAACATTTAATAACATCAAATGTTAGTCAGAATACGAGGGAACAGCTCTCACACATGTCCAGGGATTCTGACTTAAATAGTCTGGGATGGGGCCAGTCATCAGTATTATTTTAAAAGTTCTGCAGGGGATTTCATTCCAGCCTGGTGAGGATCAAGGCACTCTTGAGACTCAAACTCTATCCTAAACACATCGCCCTCTAGTGGTCCCTGTTTTCTCAACTGCATCCCTCACACCTTGGAGTCTTTGACTCTCACTGCTACTTCCAGATCACTGTTCCTCCCTCCAACCCTTGAAACTTACCCCTTCTGGTTACAGTCATCCACAGAGCCCCATCACTACCTCATTTGCTGAGTATTTTAGCACCGCTCACTGTGTAAGTCCAACATCACCCCTATTATAATTCTAGTGATTTCAATAGCTACGTAGAGATTCTTTCATTCCCCTGGCTTCTTAGTTCTTTGATATTCTCTCTTCTAACAATCTTGTCCTGCAACCTACCTCAGCCATGCATTCCCTTATTACACCCTAGATATTATTATTACCATTGGCTGTACCCTCTCCACAATCTCAACTGCCGGCATCCCACTTTCCAGCTACCACCTCCCCCTCTTTCCTTCCAGTGCCAACGATTCCCCAGCCCCACAGCCCTAGACTGAAAGGTCGTGATCTATCCTTTTAATCATCCTTCTGCCTTCACCCTCAGCTACCTTACTCCTCTTTCCTCAACTCAGGTTAAATTCAACTCACCGCTGGACTATACTGAGCCTGAACAGCTGAATGTAGTTGGAAGAAATACACACTTTGCTGTGACAAGAGATTTTCACATATTGAGGTATATGGGGTAACTATTCAAGTTCAAAACTGATTCAGCTTGAACTAGAAAGCCTGACTTATGGCCTATCAAACATACATTGTACATCTGCTTATCCATTAAAGTAAGGAATCACTCTTGAGATAAAGAACGCATACTTCCCTTCCTACACCCTCTTGGCAACAACACCCTAGTGGTAACGCCCGGTTTAGTCCCTTTCCTGGCATCAGGGTCATGTTGATCTGCTAATTTGCAACTGAGTATCTCTTTGAAAATGTATCCTGGGCGTGTTTAATGTATCTTCTTATGTTCTAAAAAGATATAAAACTGTACTGAAACCCATGCTTCTCTGGAACGCCTTCTAAGTCCTTCCCGGGTTACAATCCTCATTTTGCCTCATAATAAACTCACCCCAATTTTGATTTATAGGTTGGTTATGGGTTATTTGCATCAACAGCTGACTGTCTCACTTGAAATTCATGACTGGGTCCCAACCTCAAGATGAGCAGCAATGCTAGTAGTCTTCCTATTCCCCTCCCTAGCCCATTTACTCTCTTCTGTCTTACACCTCCTCCTCTCTGTTAGCCATCCAACACCTCCGTCCCTTCCTCATTCTCAGCTGATGATACTTCATTTTTCATGAAAAAAATTAATGCAGCCTGAAGAGCATTTCCACATCCTCCCCCCAAAACTCTACTAGCCTCCCTGCACCTGTTCTACTTTACTTTCCTCTGTCTCCTGAATGAATCCTCTGTGTCAAGAGCCATTTCTTCCCTAGTAAGCACTGAATCCCATTCCTGTTTGTCTACTCCAGGAAATCACTCTTGCAATTATCCTCTCTCTACTGCATCATCATTTTTCTGCTCTAATGTATGATTCTGTAGGGGAGAAAGACATTTCCTCTACCCACTCTGGGTCCTTCTGCTCAGACTACAAATTAAATTGACATGAGACAGAATAACAGGAGAAAATTAAACAAAGCTTTATAACATGTATACATGAGAGAGACCCAGAAAAACTGAGCAACTCACCAAAATGGCAGAAGCTCTCACCTTAAATACCATCCCCAGCTAAAGACAAAGGAGGATGTTGGGGGAAGGGGGAGTCAGTTATGAGAGATTACCAGAAAAGTACAGTAAACAAGAGTAAGGTTATTATGTAAATTTAAGTCCTTACCTTCAGCATTGATAAGAGTTTTTAGAGATACAGTCATCCCCTCTTCTTCCTGGCATAGAGAGGGAGACACCTTTACAGATGGAGATTTCCGTTATAATGTAAACGTTTCTTCCAAAGGGTAACTTCTACTTTTCAGAGTTTCTCTCACGTCTGCAGTTTTTAAAAGTAACCAGCCAAAAGTAATCCTCATGCCAAAGAGACATATCTTCAGGTGGCCAATTCCAATCCCCCACAATTCCAATTAGCATAAATGCTACTATTTCTCTAATTTAAAAAAAATTGCTTCCTTTTAACCCACAACCTCATCCTCTTTTCTCCTCATTACACCAGAACTCCTTGAAGGAGTTGTTTTTACTCACTGTCTCCAATTATTCTCCCATTCTCTAAAATCTTCTCCAATCAGGTTTCTTTCCCCACCACTCCAGAAAAATAGCTCTTATCAAGGTCACCAAGGACCTCCACATTGCCAGATCCAAGGGTCAATTCTCAATTTTCACCTGAACTATCAGCAATATTTAACACAGTTAAAAGATTTTGAAAAGTCTTCTTACTTGGCTCCTGGGACCCTACACTCCCCTCCTCCACTCCCACTCCCACACAACTCCCTCCAATTTTCCTGCTTAATCACTAGCATTCTTTCCCAGTCTCTTCTGTGTTCCTTATCTCTCTAACTGCAACACCCAAGACTCAGTCTTGGACTTCTCTTCTTCAACTCCATGCACTCTCATCCTGGTCCATGGCTTGAAAAACTATTTATTTGCTGATGACTCCCCAATTACTATCTCCTGCCTAGACTTCTCTCCTGAACTCCAGACTCCAAGTGTCTGCTAAACATTCGCTAAATTGTTCTTGTTGAAAATCAAATGCTTGAATTCTCGCTACCTCAAACCCCAAACCTGCCCCTTTTGCATCCTCCTTGATCTCAATAAATGATATTTCTATTCTTGCAGTCATTCAAGTCAAAATCCTTGCAGTAATTTGTAACTTCTTTCTTTTGCTCAAACTCCACATCCAATCCATAAGCAAATTTTGTTGAGTTTTTCTTTGAAATATATCCATAAGCAAGACACCTCTCATGCCCTTCACTACTCCCATAGTGGCCAAACCATCATCATCTCTCACATAGGTAACTGCAGCGGCCTCCTGTCTGGTTTCTCTGCCTCTGCCTTCACCTCCATGCATCCACCCACCCCGAGCCCATCCCAATCCAATTAGAACCAGAAGCTAGAATCATGGCACACTCCTACTCAAAAGCTGTAAGGATTCCCTTCTCAAAGTATAAGCAAAACGCATACTGTGGTGTGCAAGGCGCTGCCTGGTGTGCTCCATCTCTCAGTCTCCACTACCTCTATGGCCTCATCTCCTTCCACTCTGCCGTATCCTCCTTATGCTCCAGTCACACTGGCCCCCTTACCATTCTGCGAGTGCACCAACCATGCTCCCACATTGTTCTTGCAGTCCCCTCTGCCTGAAAATGTCCCCAGATATCACCATTGTTCACTCCCTTACTTCCTTAAAATCTACACTGAAATGTCACTTAGCGGCAGGGACTTCTCTGTCCATGGTTGCTCCCCATCATTCTCTAGACCTTACAGACTCTACATCCTGCTTTATTCCACCACCTGATATATTATGTAGTTGCTCTATCTCCCTTTCAATGGAACGTAAGTTCTCTGAGGATAGGACTTTGCTTTGCTCCTTATTGTATTCCTAGCACCTAGAGCAGTTCTAGGTACAGAGCACATGCTCAAAAAAGTTTTGTCGAATGAATGATTGAACCACACTACAGGACAGTTTCACAATACCTGGCGAAGGTGAACTGGCTGTTCCATTTCTAGCTTGGGATACAAGAAAACGTACAAACATGGCCATTGCAGCACTGTATGTAATACAGTAGTTAGCACTATATGTAATTATATATAATAGTGAAACATGAAACACGCTAAATGTCCATTGCTTGGGGAATGGATAAACTGCAGCATACTTATACAATGGAACACTATAAAGACTTTGAAATGAATGTGCTAGAAATCCTATAAAGACTTTGAAATCATGTACATTTATGAACATGAATGAGTCTCAAAAATATAATGTTGAGTAAATGAGTGTATGGGACATTACTTATAACTGAAAAATAATTTTGTATGATGTTTACGGGTGAGGATATGTGCAATAAAGTATAGAAATATGAGTGGGAAGGATACACAACAACCTCAGGACACCTCCAGGGAAGGTAGAGAAGGGAGGGACAGGGTTTCAGACATATGTGTAATATTTTTTTTTCTTTTAAAAGAAGGTTCTAAAATAAATAAGACAAAAAACAAAATTTGTTAAATCTACTTGTCGTGTATTCTTTACGTTTTTCTTTACAAATAAATATTTGTCATATTATTCTCTGCTTTTCTATATGTTTTAAATACTCCAGAATTCTTTAAATGAATAAAAAAATTTTAAGTTGCAAAAAAATAAAAGTTTTGAAATAAAAGCTGGTGGGCTTGGAAGCAGCAACATTTGAGTAAAAGGGCATAATTTGCAGGCAGCAACAAAGCTTATTGCTGGAGTTGCTTGGTTGATATTATTTTATTGGAAAGGTGTGGTTTGGGTCAAAGGAGAAAAGGAAACCAGCCCTTTAAAAGGGAACGTCTGCTTGAGCTGTTGCCATTCAGCACAGCACAGAGGGTCAGGTGTAGCAAAGGTGCTTGCTGTCCCTAGGCAGGCGCAGACGTCACAGGCATGCTGTGTATCTATGGCACACCAAAACACACGCCACAGCTGGAACACAATTTGCTACCACAATCGCAAAACTCAGAAAGAATCACTGTTTTTAAAATCATATTTTCCCTAACTTTTACATAAAATATATGCATACGTATATATTTACAGGAATGGGTTTATACTCTACATACACTTTTGTAAGTTTATCCCACTCTCGACTTAATATTCAGCCATGACCTTCCTTCCATGGAAACAAATTGGATGTAGTTATAGTTTTTAACAGCTACAGCATATCCGATTGTTTGAAGTGACTATAGTTTACTTCTTCTATCCCTTCTTGTGGCACTGATTATTTCTGGGTTTTCTCTGACATAAACAACCACAATAAACATCCTTGGACATACACATTTGCACTTCTGACTGTTTACTTAGGACAAATTCGCAAACGTGGAATTCCCGGGCCAAAGCTAATGCATTTGAATTTTGATCCACATTTCCAAACTGGCCTAGCAAGTGTTTTTGTTTGGTGGGTTGATTTTTAATACATTCCCCCAATCAGGGTAAGGGAAAGCGGTTTAACACACACTCAGGGGACCGCAAACTCTTGCTGAACTTCCGCGACCTCTTCCCGGTGAAATTGCGGGGCTTTCCAGGAGCTTTTTGTTGCTTTTTTTTAAGATTAGCACCTGAGCTAACATCTGTTGCCAATCTTTTCTTCTTCTTCCTCTTCTCCCCAAAGCCCCCGAGTACATAGTTGTATATTCTAGCTGTAGGTCCTTCTGTTTGTGCTATTTGGGAGGCCACCTCAGCATGGCTTGATGAGCAGCGCCATGTCCACGACCAGGATCCGAACCAACGAAACCCCGGGCCCCAGAAGCAGAGCGCGCTAACTTAACCATTCGGCCATGGGGCTGGTAGCTCGGGGCGCTTTTAAAGGAAGGAAACAGATCCAGAGAAACCCGCGACCCGCCCAGGGGTGGGCGCCCCTTTGGTTCTCCCTGCCCGGAACAGAGCTAGAAAAGCAGTTTCCCAGGGAAGGTCGCAAGCGCAGCCGGGCCCCTCCCGCCCGGGAAAGGGGGAGCGGGGCGCCTCCGCGGTGCTCGAGGCAGGGGCGGGGCGCGCGGGGGCGGGGCCGCGGCCCGGCCGCCCCCTTGTCCCCCTCCGGCCCGCCCTCCGGCCGCGTCCCCGCCGGCCCTGCCGACGTGGCGGGGCGGGACCCGCCGGGCGCTGCTGCGCGCACTCGGCCGCCTGAGCGGTAAGAGCCCCGGGTATCCTCTCCACATCCCCTTCCCCGGGCCAGGGGTGAATGCGGGGCCAGCTGCAGCGGGGTGGTGGGGAGACCCTGCCGTCGCTCCTTGTCCTGATCCCCGAATCCCGCCCGCTGCGTTAGGGAGAAGCTGTCGACAGGGACTTGGCACTGGGCGCGGGACCCGGGAGGACCGGCTTGGGGGTGAAGGTCCGGGGAGGCGCGCGCGGCGCGGCCGAGGGCCCTGCGTGGGTGCGGGCGTGTGAGTGTGTGTGTGTGAGTGTGTGTCGCTCCGGGTCCACGCTCATGCACACACCCACACGCCCGCACTCCGGGTCTGCCCCCTCGGCCGGCGTGAACCCCTTTGGAGCCTACCTTGTCCTTCCGAAATATCCACTCCAGGCACCAAGCAAGTCTGAAAAAGTTTTCCCAATGTCTCTGGTCCAAGTCAGAGAGGCAGGATGCAGGGTCCCCGCAGCCGGGTGCACAGGCCTCCATCCCGGGTTCGCCAAAACTGAGCTCAGGCCTTGACCTCCCACCCAAGCTCGCCGGTCCCTCCCTCTGCAGATCCACGCCCTGCCCTCTCTTCCACCCCAGCCAACGCCCTAAGCTGGCACCACCTCGATTTACAGCCCAAGGTTGAGACCCACTCCCCCTAACCCTCGCCTCTCCTCCCCGCCCCGCCCCCCGTCTTCCCATCTTCTCCCCTGGAATCTGGTGAGTATTTCCAGCCCTCTCACATCAAGCTGCTGAACTTGGTTGCCCTTTCCTAGAGAGGGAAGTCATCTCTGTGTGGGCTGTAAGGACAATATCTATGCCCTACTGATCCCGTCAGTTCCCATCCTAAACATCTTGAGGGCTACAAGCAGGTGGCTTTTCAAATCTGTGTCTCCTGAACTTCAGAAACCCTCAGCTAGCCTGAGGTAACAGAATGAGCCAGGCTTTCTCCCGAGAGGCCGCTTTCTGCTCTCTTTTTCTCCTTGTGGCCCCCTTTCCTACCTCACCCATATTCATTCCACACTCTCTCCTTCCTTTCCTCCATCAAAACCTGGGCTCAGGAAGGAATCTGATGAACTCCTTACATTCTAAGCTTTAAGCAAAGGAATGAAACTTTGAGGGCGGAATTTGAGGCACAGGGGAGCCAGGGCAGAGGAATTTGAGAGTGGGCGGGGGCCTTCCTGAATCTCAGGGATTCAGTCCATGTAAGTAGCCATATATTTGTAAGATGAGGCTTCTATCAAACATTCTTTGTCTTTAATCGATATCAAACAATGTATTTCAGTTCAGTACATATTTAAGGGTCAGAAACCAAGCTAGGTGCTTGTTGGTCACAGTCCTGGAGGAGAGAATGACGTAGAAACAAACATTCCTTAATAAATGCCATAGGAGTCCATGCAAAGTATCGCAAAAAACCTGGGAGAGGGAGCAATTAATTCTTTGGAAGGAGTGGGGCAAATTAAGGAAAATTTCAGAGTAAAAGGTGACCTTAGATTTTGAGAAACAAATAGGAGTTTGCCAGGCAGTTGGAGGCAGGGTAGCGTGGGCAAGGAGGTGGGATGTTTATAAGCCCTGAGGGCGATGGTGGAAAGTCTGGTGAGGCAGGAGCGTGGGGTGTGTGGAGAATTACAAGAGGTGGATAGAGAGATTGGAGCTGGATTATGATGGGCCACAGATGCCCTGCAACGGTATTAAAACCTAATGGTTTTTAAACTGGGGAGCACATAGGTCCCATCCATGTTTCAGAAGAATATCTGGCAGACATGTAGAGTGGAGGAAAAGATACTGGGGCCTGGGCACGTCTACCGGTCAGGGTCCATAGGAGCTCTTGCAATCTGATTAAGAACCTCTCATCCAGAGATTCTGTTCCTGTGCCTTCACTGACCAGCACACTTTTAAATTGGGGGCAGTGATTTCACACAGGTTATTGTGTTACCAAATTCTTATTTTGCCAAATGAGGCCATTTTAAAAAAGAAATCCATCCGCTGCACCACTATTTCGTAAATTAAAAGACATTTTAATACCAAGAAAAGTGTGAAGGCTAACCTTGCAAGATGAAGGCAGACCTTTATATTTAATAAATTTAGATTGATTAAAAACTCGCTTTCTTGTCCTCATTCTTCTCTGTCATCATGGACTGGTCCAGTCCTGCAGTGGGGGTTTTGGGAACAAAGTATCCAGATCATTTTGTCCAGCCTTACTCCACAGGGAGGAAATGAGGAAGCCTAGCAGGAAGGAGTGAGAGAGAGGTGGGACCAGAGCAAGGCTCTTTCCACTTCAGAATTTATCTTTCCCATCCCTCGATATTCCTGCCTGCAGCCTCTTAGCCTGGTCACACAGACATCCATCCTGAATATCTAGAATTCATCCCTGATGCTGGGCATATACACATGCTCTTATCCCACCATGCCATGCATATCAAAGCCACGTTCAAGGTTCTCTCTTGCCCGAGGTCAGCCTAGTTCAGGTACATCTTTCCCTTATTTATTATGTGCTGGTTTGCATCATCGTTTAATCATTTGGTGTAAGCTGAAATGGTTTCTTGAACCTTCACTTCAGGAATAAAATGAAAACAGATTATTCATTTTCTGAAGGATAGTAACCATGTCTTCCGTTTTAAACTTATTTTTGGAGCTATGATGTTGCTGCTCCAATACCTAGCATAGTTCTGAGAGCATTTTAGGTGATGAATGAATTTACTCAAGAGAACCTAAGTTATTCCCAGCCCACAAAGGCCTCTTTATGTGCCACTCTTCCTCTCCTTGGAGTTCACTGAAGAAGCCTCCTTGTTTCTGTGGGTTGAGTCTCCCCGGCATCAAAGCCATAGGACATGGCCACAGTGATCAACATTCCACACCATAAATCAGGAGAGGTTTATAAGTCTGCCTGCCTGTGGCACCAGGCAGAGATGGGGACCGTCCTGGGAAGCACAGCACACCACAGCTGTAGTCCTGGTGGGCTCCACCGGTCACTGCTCAGAAACAGCTGTGCGTTTAGAACACACCATTTCTAATGGCTTCAGACAAGAGGGCAGAGTTTTGAAAATGATTACATCGCTCCTGTCATAATAACATCTAGAGTAAATCAAGGTCTACCAGAACAACCAGAAGAGACTTTTTTTTTTTTTTTTTGCTTTTGCTTTTGGTTTAGGGAAAATGTAGACTTGTAACAGGTAGAAATAAATATAGATTAGAGAGATACACGACCAGAAGTTAAAGTAGGGCTGAATATTATGGTGACCAATTTTATTATTTAAACCAATGTGAAAATGTAGTCTTTCTGAAATTTATAGGTTATCCATAAATATTTCTCAGCTATCAGTTCAGGACCTCACAGCTCATTTTTTGGGTATTTCTGAAGGAAAGGCTTCATGTTGCTGGTTGAATGCAGAGCAGCCGGAGAGAACAGATGTTTTGTTTCAGCAATTTTTCTGCAGTTGAGGTGAACTGACCTAAGGCAGTTTGGCCGTGAGAGATGGGTGAGGGCTGCAGGTTTCCTCCCATGCAACCTCTCTACCAAGAGTAATATTATTATGCATCCAAGTTCTCAGATAGAGTTCTGCCGCACACCACGCGTATATTAGCAACTGGCCTCCGTTATACAGCCTCTTGCAAGCTTGATGAGGTCCTAGCTCTCTGTTTTTTTAGGTCTCTGGTGAGGACTGCTCTAGAGGCAGGACTCAGCTAAGCTTCTAATCAGACTTTGGTGTTCTCCCACTTCAGCTAGAAGAACTAGGAAAACTACTGCCGAGGGCAATAAGCTGCTGGACCTAATAGAATCTTTTGTCCTGGAAATAGAAGGGCAGAAAGCACCTGTATGTTATTTCTCGCCAGTCGACTTATCTTAAGCACTATTTCTATTTCATCAGTGAAAAATGATGTCTAATATCCCTTATGCTAATTAGCACACCCTGGAGTACCAATCAGAAAGGGTGATAGTTGAACCCTCTCAAGAGGTAAACACTGAATCCCAGATTTTGAAATGCTAACTAAAGATCTCTGAAGAGTATTTTCCTGAATGGGGCATCTCAAATGTTAACCAACCACCACCAGGGTATAAATTACAACTAACCCACACATATGTCACATGGTATGTGCTGAAGTATTTTAGCATTATGAACAGCAATACAACACATTTCGGGCAAAGTATACACGTCACAGTGTCCATAATGCTTTTTATTTGCCCATGAATGTTCATGATAGCCAGGTTTATTCATGTTCCCGCTTATAGAAAAGTGAAATAGTTTGGAGCTTCTTAATAATCCAGATTGATAATAAGAATTTTCAAACGATCTTACAAAGAAATTAAAATATCAGACAGTGACTGTGAGCAGCTATTGGTGAACAAAAAATGGGAATAAAAATGATGTCCAAGCATCATTTATTCATGGGCCCATTCTCTTTAGGGTCATGCCCCTAGGACCCAGGCAAGGATAGGATAAATTAGGACAGAGAACTCTTTAGGCCATGGCAGTTGAGCATGGTCCTAGGCCACAGGTCAGCAAACGTTTTCTGTAAAAGGCCAGATAGTAAATATTTTAGGCTTTGCAACTTTGCAAGCCATATGGTCTCTGTCACAACTACTCAACTCTGCCGTTGTAGTGCTAGAGAAGCCATAGACAGAACATAAATAAGTATGTCTGTGTTCCAATAAAATTTTATTTACCAAAACAGATGGAGGACAAGATTTAGCCAGCAGGCTGTAGTTTGCCAATGCCCGTCCTAGACCAGTCCTGATTCAAGGTTTTCACAAAGATTTTATAGGCTTCCAAATGACAGTAGCTTTTCGAGTACCCTCCATTAATTCCACCCCCTTCCCATGAACCACAGTAACTACCCCTTTTCTGTACAGTGACCTTGTATCATTCTTTACTACTTTGACTGAGCTTGACCATACCCATTGACAGACCATCTCCAACTTTGAATATCCTAAACTTCTGGCTAAAGGGAAGTGTGCATTCTTTTGCCTTTCCCACCTGTAGACTTGTTTGCAGGAGTGCTGTCACTCAATTCAAGGGTTTTTGTTTAAAAAGAGACCTTCTAACTCAGTTAACTGGGAGGTGAAGGAACAAAAGGAAAATAATATGGGTCATTTGGAACCTCTTACCGTGAGATAGCTCCTGAGCAGTAAATGAGGTAAAGGCATTTTCTGCTTGTTTTCATTTCAAATTACATTTTAACTTTAAATCTCTACACTAATATTAATATAATTCAACATACATATTTGTTGAGTTTCCCATTATGATCAAGAAACCATGTTAAGCGCTGTATAAAATATGAGAACAACAAAAGGAAGATCCTTGTCTTCACAGAATTTACAGTATAAAAGGAAATACTCAAGCAACTCTAATCAAAGAGGATTGTGGTGCCAGCCTGGTGGTGTGGTGGTGAAGTTTGCCTGCCCTGCTTCAGCAGCCCCAGGTTCATGGGTTTAGATCCCAGGCGTGGACCTACATATCACTTATCAAGCCATGCTGTGGTGGTGTCCCACATACAAAATAGAGGAAGATTGGCACAGATGTTAGCTCAGTCACAATCTTCCTCAAGCAAAAAGAGGAAGATTGGCAATGATGTTAGCTCAGGGCCAAACTTCCTCACCAAAAAAAAAAAAAAAAAAAAAAAAAGAGGATTGTAACTGTCCAAGGTGAGATAGACACAAAGCACTCTGGAAGTTCAGAGGACAAAAAATTATGTCTAGTAGGGAGGAATAGAAAAATGACAACGGTGGTTATTTTAACTGAGCCTTAAATGTGTAAAAAACAAGATGTTGAACCAACAGCCATCTGAGAGTCTTTTGAATGTCAGGCATTGTCCACATACTTGCATTGTCTCATTTAAGGATTTGGAAGGTCATAGAGGGAGTTAAGCCTAGTGAGATCAGAGCACAGAGTGGCATCCTTGGATGCCAGCTGAAGCATGTGGCCTCATCTCAGTAATAAGTGGGAAGCTCCCAAGGATGTCTGACCAGGAGAGAGATGTACTTAGAGCTGTGAGATGAAGGATGGGGAAGGATGGGGTAGGGAAAAGGAGAACAACAGTGGAGGGGTGAACCCAATATTGAAATCAACATGAACCATAATGAGGACCTGATCTAGGATGGTGGCAGGAAGAATAACAGTAAAAGAAAAGACAGATTCTGAATAAGGAGCCTCTAGGATTTGGGCACTGGTTGAATCGAAGAAAAGAGGCAGGTGGCATTGCAGGCAGAGCTCTATCATGGTTCAGTTTCAAAGTCAGATATGGGTTCAAATCTGCTGCTGACTAAAAGTGTGACCTCTAAGCCTCAGTTGCCTCATCTGTAAAATGGAGCTCCTAATATCTAAGTCACCTGGAGATGATACATTTAAAGAGCCTGGATTTAATAGGCACTCAATAAATGACAGCTATTGATATTATATATTCTTGAGAGAGTGAAGGTTTAGTTAATGACAGCTCTGAGGTTTTAAGCCTGGGTTATTGAGGAAATCTAAGTGTTGTTAAAAAGAAACACAAAAGTCAAGAGGAACATCTAGTATTAACAGTAAGACAACAGGTTTCCTTTTGGACAAGAAAAGATGTCCAGCTGGCCACTAGAACTACTTATCTGGAAGTAGAATTTTTTTTAATAGTGTTATTGAGATATAAATTACATACCACAAAATTCACATACTACAAAAGTTACTCTTTTAAAATGTGCAGTTCAGAGGTTTTTAGTATATTCACAGCATTGTACAGCCATTACTGCTTTCTAATTTTAGAACATTTTCATCACCCACGAAAGAAATCCATACCCATTGGCAGTCACTACTCCCTCCCCCTCTCTTTGGCCCCTGGAAACTACAAGTGAAAGGAAAATAGCCAGACAACCTTGGGGAATGGTTGTTTGAGGAGACAAGAGGGTTGGCATGTGCATATGAGTTCCAAGCCTGTATCCCCATGTGGCCAGTATGTTAAAGGGCTTCTCACATACTGTGGTTTTAGCGGCAACCTGAGATTTGACCAGTTGGTAAACGCTGAGGTCAACAAAAATACCCACAGATCTGACTGAGACTTGGCTTCTTGTGTAATGAGAATATGGTGTCTTCATTCTAGTCTAAGAAAGTTATCATCTCAAAATAGCCTTCTAGAGCTGTACTATCCAGTAAGGTAGCCAGTAGCCGCGCATGCCTATATAAAATTTAAATTTAAATTATTTAAAGTTAAATAAAATTAAAATTTTAGTTCTTCAGTTGTACTAGCCATATTTCCTGTGTTCAGTAGCCACATGTAGCTATTAGCTACCACATTGGACATTGCAGAAATTGAACATTTTCATTATCACAGAAAGTTCTGTTGAAAGATGCTGTTCTCCCTGATGTCAATAACTTGCAAGCTTGGTAAAGAGTTTTCTGCTTTGTAGGTTATTTCATAATGGCTACATTCCTCATTTAGCTAAATACCTCACTTCTTTCAATCTCATTCTTGTGTTTCCCTATCTAAACTATCATCCAAACAGAGCCCAGGTCTTCACCGCTGGTACCCAACGAAGCACACTTATGTCTATGCAGGTCTCTTTCTCAATGTGAATCTCTGACAACATTCCAAAGCTAAATGTCAGCTTTAGTTGTTGTTGTTGTTGTTTGGTGAGGAAGATTTGCTCTGAGCTAACATCTGTTGCCAATCTTCCTCTTTTTTTTTCTTTTTTTGCTTGAGGAAGATTAGCCTAGAGCTAACATCTGTGCCAATCTTCCTCTATTTTGTATGTGGATCACCACCACAGCATGCCTTGATGAATGGTGTAGGTCCCCAACTGGGATCCAAACCTGTGAACCTGGCCACCGAAGCAGAGCATGCCAGAATTTAACCACTATGCCACAGGGCCAGCCCCCTTAAATGTCAAGTTTTTAAATAAGCTCTCAGGTATTTTCTATGCTTGTTCTCATTATTGGTACAAATATAATTAATAAAGTCATTTAAATGAATAATTCACAGCTACAGAAAGTACCCTTAGTTCTCATATGTGTATCCCTGCATACCAATAAGAGACCCATGAAAGTTTAAAGATGGCACTGTAGGTTTGTATTAGTTTCCTTTTGCTCCTGTAACAAATTACAGCAAACTTAGTGGCTTAAAACAACAAAAATTTATTCTCTTACAGTGCTGGAGGTCAGATGTCCAAATCAGTTTCATTTTGGCTAAGGTCAAGGTCTTGGTCTGGCTGGTTCCTTCCGGAGTCTCTGAGGGGAGAATAGTTTCCTTGACTTTTTCGGCTTCTAGTGGTCACCCATATTCCTTGGCTTGTGGCCCCCTCCTTCATCTTCAGAGTACATCGCTCTGATATCTGCTTCTGTCATCACATCGCCTTTTCTTCTTTGTAGTCAAATCTCCTTCTGCCTCTCTCTGATAAGGATGCTTGTGACTTCATTTAGGACCTACCTGGATAACCCAAGATAATGTCCTCATCTCAAGATCCTTAATTTAATTGTATCTGCAAAGTCCCTTTTGCCACAAAAGGTAACACTCACAGGTTCCAGGGGTTAGAACATGGCTATCCTTGGGGGCCATGATTCAGCCTACCCCAAGGTTACATAAAGTTTCTTATCGGTAGAAGAAAGTTCACGCCTACCAGATTTAATTTTATTATTCAGGGCTTTGAATTAAAGTTTAATAATTCAAATTAAAGCATCAAGTGTTTGTAATCATGTTAACAGATATTAAAATGTCTGACGATGTCGGTGACACCCTAGCCACTGGAGAGAAAGCAGAAATTACTGAGATGCGTAGCAGTGGTTCTTTACCCAAAGATGCAGAAGTGCACTGTGATTCAGCTACGATTTCAAACGAGCCAACACCAGCCAACCCCAGAGGAGATGAGCATGAAAATGCAGCCATTCAAGGTGCAGAGACTGCTGACATTAGGCACCCTGAGCAGCCCAAAGACATCAGCGCCATGGAGCCCCCCGTCAATGGAGAAGTGACTGAGGACACGCTTACTGAATGCATTGACTCTGTCAGCCTCGAGGCAGAACCTGGATCCGAAATACCCCTGAAAGAACAGAGTAATCCGGTAGGAGTGATTCATTCGATTCAGTTCCACCTAAGTTCTTACTGATACCTACCATAGGCATAGATTTGTGCCATACTCTGTGAGTGGGGTTGGGGGTTCAGAATACACTATGACATCACTCTGTCTTTGAAAATGTGGTGTGTGGTTATAAAAGGCATATATGAGGATAATTGGTCATTATAATATTTGTATTTTGATTATTGTGTTATTAATAATAACAACAGCCACCAATTATTGGACACATCCTGTGTGCCAGGCACTCTCCTAGCCGCTTTATATGTTATGTAATTCACTCCATACAACAGTTCTTTAGAGGATCTAAGCTGGATATTATTAACCTTAATTTAAGACAAGGCAATTAAGCTCAGAGATATAAAGCAATCCCGTAAGACATTAAGCTACTTAGTAGTGAATGGAAGATATTGTAATATTGAACATGAGTCCAAATTATTAATGAGCCCGATTTCACCCTAAACAAGTCAATGTTTCTTTAATATCACTTAAATTTTAGTGCATACTTACAAATCCACTAGGGAGATCTTGAACATTCAGGTCACTATTTTATCATCACACATCCCTTCCAAGGGACCAGACGCAGAACATGTTCATTGCCCTTTCCCTTCAGTGCCTGCACCTGTCTCTCTGGGGGATAAGATAGGCCAGTGTCTCCCAGTTGGTACCATGTGCCATATCAATATGACCGTCAAGCTGGGTTTTCTTGGCATCTTCACCTCCATCCATGTGGCGACTGGTAGGGGTGGGGAGTCACTCAGCGTGAAAGGAGGAGGCAGGCCACTCTCCTGCAATCCCTGCAATCCTACCTTCTAGAATGATGGTATGGGATGGGGAAATTGGGGTCTCTTCCCTCAGCCAGGCCGCAGCCCTGCTCACCCCAAAGTGTGCTGCCACAGCTCACCTCCTTGAAGGGACTCTACTGCATGCAGTAGGGAAGAGAACTCAACAGGCAGCCAGGGCCCTGGGCTTTTATCCTCCAATCTATTGTTAACTCTGTTAGTTTGGGCGAGGCACCTAATTTCTCTGTGCCTCAGTTTTTTCCTCTATAAAATGAGGAATTCGCATATGAAGACCGCCAGCTATGCTTCTGACTAATGTTTTGTGATTCTTTTATTTAAAATCAGGCTTCTCATGCTTCAGTTTCCTCAAGGGGACGCTTGAATTGTTCTAAGATGAGATGGGTTTCTTTGGGGAGGAGGATGTTTCCTATCATTGGTAGATGTGGAGGGGATTTGAAGACCAGCTGGGAGTTTGGATCAGATAGATGAACATACGTGCAAAATTTTGTTTATGAGTTCCAAGAGTTTCTAGAGCCTTTGAAGCCATCCATGAACCCCCTAAGGGATTAAGAACTCCTAGACCAGGGGTTCTCAACCCTAGCTGAACATTCCAACCATTGGGAGAGCTTTAAAAATTACTGATGCCAGGGTCTGTATTAGTCTGGCTTCTCCAGAGAACCAATAGGAGATATTATATTGTAGGGAGCATTGGTTCCCAATTTTTATTATAAGTGCTACTGTTAATATCTTTGTACATTAAGAAAAATCTATCTTAGCCACACCATTCTGACCTCCGATAACTTAGAGAAACTACACAAGTTCTACTAGCTCAAAATATATACGCTCCTGATGGATAGATTATACTTTCCAATTTCAGACTTCTAATAATTATAACAAGATTGTTAGTAAAGATGGCACAATAAAAAGTCAGTATGCCCCTACACAACTGCCTTTTGAAATTTTTGAGCAAGTTGAATGAATCCTGCTTTTGAAAGCACTTTATAAACCTCCTTAGTGCTACAGGGGTAGAGCCGACTGGCAGACAGATACTCCTGTCCCCTCCCTGCACGACACTGATAGCTTTCAAGGACTTTAGAAAGGTAAGCGTTTCCTCACAATGAAGCATCACAAAAGTATCCGGATGGAAGTGCAAATATTGGCCACAGAGCTAGGACCGTGGCTCTGGATGTATGTGTGTGGCATTGCATCAGGAGCTCAGATAGAACCAAGGTGTGGGAGGAATACCCAAGAGTGTGTTTGTTTTAAGAAGGCGGAAAGCTGATACAGCTGGAAGGGCCTTGACGGGAGAGGAGCTCTCTTCAAACCCTTCTAAGCAGGTGCAAATTCAGTCTCTTTTTAAGGTTTACCAGAAAAGGGGATTATACCATCTCTCTTGGTAACCTATCCTTTTATTCATATTAGAAGAAGTTAATTTTGTGCCTTGTCTTCAAGCATTGTTCATTTGATCTGTTTTAATTGCCCTTTGTTGGACACATATAAGAAGTCCTTTTGCATTGATGAAAACAACTATTTTTCCGTCGATCCAGAAGAGAATAATTTCAAAGAAAAATCTTGAATCAGAAGATCATTTACATGTTGGCTGTTTGGATCTTGAACACGGGTACACCGAGGAATGAGAGGTCCTACAGGAAAACAGCCAAGCTCAAAAGCCTATTTGACCCCAGGTGTATCTGAGCCTAAGGGAATCTCATCACCTCTTTTAAAAAGTTTCTATGGGAATATGTCTGCTTTAAAAAAAAAACTTGACAGAATAAGCTTTGAGGAAGTCTAAACCAATGTCTTCTAGGACACATTAGATTTTGTGATAATGTGGTTAAATGTATATATATATATTTATAAGTGTTTGGCATCTGCATAGTTCCTTTGGGTCTGGGCCCCCTTAAAATCCACATTATTAGCTTCAGCTTTGCCTCAGTCAGCATGGAGGCCCTAGCTTGGCAGATAGGGTGGTGTGACTAGGCAGGATCCTAGGCCCAGTGGTTCTGCCAGCTGCTTAGCTGGCACCTCTGCTTTAAGGGATCACACCTTTCACAGTTTATGCACTCAAAGAAGCCATCTCTGTCTTTGGGGCTCCTTCTCTTTCTCATCCATTCTGATGTACAGACTCAGAAGCCGTTGAGTTGAGGCTTCCTGCAGGAATCCACTCTACAACATCCGTGAGGCATGGTATCCAGCCTCACTTGAACCCTGGAGGTTGGACTAGATTCTCTAAGGCTCTACCAGCCCCATGACACCATGCATTATGCCCAGGAATCTGAGTGATGCAACTGTCTTCGGGATGCCTACAGTCTAGTTGGGGAAGACAGTGTTGTCTAAAAGCAATTATAGCATGTCCTACAGTACTAGACAGGAGAGGCACCAGTAAGCCTTAGAGGGAGCACTTAATCAATCTTAAGGAGTCAGGGAAGTCTTCAGCTTCAATTCAGAGATGTTTGTCTTGGGTGCCAGTCAGTAGTGACATTTATTTCCAGAGATCTTGTGGGACCTTATAATACACTAGTCCATAAGCCCCTAAAAGGTCCAATCTAGATCAAATTTTTCTAAATTCTTTTTTTTTTTTTTTTTTAAAGATTTTATTTTTTCCTTTTTCTCCCCAAAGCCCCCCAGTACATAGTTGTGTATTCTTCGTTGTGGGTTCTTCTAGTTGTGGCATGTGGGACGCTGCCTCAGCGTGGTCTGATGAGCAGTGCCATGTCCGCGCCCAGGATTCGAACTAACGAAGCACTGGGCCGCCTGCAGCGGAGCGCGCGAACTTAACCACTCGGCCACGGGGCCAGCCCCAAATTTTTCTAAATTCTTAACACCAAGAAATGTTACCAAGAGTAAGAAAATGTCGTGCCTACTGGCCAACACCAATGCATAATGCCAATTATGAAGAAGGTAAAGAATTCCAACATTACCACTAAAAGTACTCTCAAAGAAAAACATAGACTACTACTTGATAGTCTCTTCCTAGAAAAGGAAAAGCAGAATCTTTAAGAGCCATAAAATTGCTGTCAAGGGAAACAAAGACGAGAGAACATAGGCCAAGACACATTGATTGCAAATTTTTGCCTCTTAAATGAGTGAGTAGTGTTTGTTCCAGTTCTGTTTGAGTATTGCCCTTTTTAAGCCTGCTCTACATCATAGCGCACAATCTTTGGCTTGGGCAACCAAGTGGATGCTGGTGCCATTTGGCCATGTTAGCAATTACATTCCTAAATCCATTCCATTGGCAGTATTTCCAATTTAGGTAGTGCTTCCTAAATCTGGTGGTATATTGGAATCACCTGGGGTGCTTGTTAAAAATTCCGATTCCTGGGCTCTACCTTAAGAGATTCTTATTCAAAAGATCGCAGTGGAAACCAAGACTCTATTTTTAATGTTTCCCCAGTGAGACTTGCAGCCAGTCATCTGTGGACCAGTGCTTGGGAACCACTAATACTAGGACACAGAAAGAGCTAGCTGGGGGATTGGGTGAGATTGAGAAGATGGTGAGTTCAGTATTGAACATGCCATGGACATCCAAGTAAACATATCTTGTGGACAGGTGGTTATAATGGTCTGGAGCCCAGGAGAGAAAGAGAGATTTAGAGGCCATCAGTACTTGGACGTTTTTAAGTAATGGGAGTAAGTAAGATTTCCCAGGTGTTATATATAAATAAAGAAGAACAGAGGCCAAGGACTTGACCCTGGAAGTTCTCCTGTCTCTAAGCCAGTTTGGTTATGCACAGCTGTTAGATTCTTTTTGACGGGTTGCGGTAGCAAGCAGAGAAGTTGAGATATTGAGAGGTACCTCTTCTCTCCACAATCTCACCATCACATTCTATAGATGAAATCAAATCTCAAATCACATTGTACCACACTCATATTTTTATTTAGTTAATTAATGTATTTATTTATTTATTTTTATTGAGATAACGTTGGTTTATAACATTTTACAAATTTCAGGTGTACATCATTATATTTTGATTTCTATATAGACTACATCATGTTCACCACCAAAAGTCTACTTGCCATCCATCACCATGCAAATGTCCCCCTTTACTCCTTTCGCCCTCCCCTACTTCTCTTCCCCATTGGTAACCACCAATCTATTCTCTGTATCTATGTGTTTGTTTGTTGTTGTTATTGTTGTTTTTATCTTCCACATATAAGTGAAATCATACAGCATTTGGCTTTCTCCGTCTGACCTATTTTACTTAGTTTAATACCCTCAAGGTCCATTCATGTTGTTGCAAATGGCAAGATTTCATCTTTTTTATGGCTGAGTAGTAGTCCATTGTGTGTGTGTACTAATGCCACATCTTTTTTATCCATTCATCCATTGAGGAGTACTTAGGTGTTTCCAAGTCTTGGCTATTGTGAATAATGCTGCAATGAACATAGGGGTGCATATATCTTTCTGAATTAGTGTCTTTGTGTTCTTTGGATAAGTACCCAGAAGTGGAATAGCTAGATCATATGGTAGTTCTATTTTTAATTTTTTGAGGCACCTCCACACTGTTTTTCTTAGTGGCTGTACCAATTTATGTTCTCGTCAGCAGTGGCTGAGGGTTCCCTTTTCTCCACATCCTCTCTAACCCTTGTTATTTCTTGGTTTTTTTAGTAATAGCCATTTTGATGGGCATGAGGTGATATCTCATTGTGGTTTTGCTTTGCATTTCCCTAGTAATTAGTGATGTCAAACATCTTTTTATGTGCCTGTTGGCCATCTGAATATCTTCTCTGGAAAAATGTATGTTCGTATCCTGTGCCCATTTTTAAACTGAGTTGTTTGTATTTTTGTTGAATTGTATGAGTTCTTTATATCTTTATAAGCCCTTATCAGATGTATGATTTGAAAATGTTTTCTCCCAGTTGGTAAGTTGTCCTTTCATTTTGCTGATTGTTTCTTTTGCTATGCAGAAACTTTTATTTTATTTTATTTTTTGAGGAAGATTAGCCTTGAGCTAACATCTGCTGCCAATTCTCCTCTTTTTTGTTGAGGAAAACTGGCCCTGAGCTACCATCCGTGCTTACCTTCCTCTACTTTATATGTGGGACGCCTACCACAGCATGGCTTGCCAAGCAGTACCGTATCCACACCAGGATCCAAACTGGTGAACTCCAGGCCACCAAAGCACAACGTGCAAACTTAACTGCTGCGCCACCAGGCTGGCCCCAGCTATGCAGAAGCTTTTCAGTTGGATGTAGTCCCTGACATTTTTAAATTAAACCTTAATTAATAAGAAAGTTAAAAACAGTTCATAAGAACTGTTTCTCTTGTAGGCTTGAGAATGTCCTATCGTTCTGTCCTTTCAGGTGCTTTGACCACCACTTTGAGTGAAAAGTTCACTCAAGGCAAATGTCTAGAATTCTAGAGGCAGGGTTTTCCTCCCTGATAACTGGCGTCAAGAAACTAGAATTCCCCAGAGTTCAGAACCAGATAAAAGATCATTTAGCACAGAGCAAAGTCCTTTCCCGTACCCTATTCATGTAAAGGTAGGAAGAGGCTATAAAATGTATTTACCCATCTACAAATCTTGAATACCTTTAATGTCACCATCTAGTACCCCTTTCAGATATTCAGAATGCTAATTAACAATCCACCATGTTTACCAGTTAAAACTCGTTTCTGCAATTCAATGTGCTAATTACATAGCATCAGATGTTAATACAGTTTCAGATAATAGAAGTGCTTATTAAAGGTGCCTCTGGAGTATGAGTTTCCTGATTAGGATGCCAGCTAGCCTCCTTGGACTGTACATATTCCTTTGGAATGCTGGCAGTACTTGGATTGTGGTTAATCTAAGGAGCCCCCATAGTGTCACAATAAGCATGTAGAAACTTTCTAAAATCATAATACTACAGGATGGAGAAAAAAGTGAGAATCAGAAGATAGGGTATGGAAGCCAGGGGAATAGACTATTTTAAGAATATAAAAGTGGTTACACTTTAGATGCTACTGAGAGGTCAAGAAATAAAATGAGTTCATGGCTTTGGCAACAAGGAAGCCATTGTGACCTTGGTGAGAATGGTTTCATGAAGTAGTGGCCATAGGAGAGTTACTGTGGTGGTTGGAGGACTGACTGGGGGTGGTTACAGAAGGTAGGCACCTTTTTTAAGAAGTGAAGAAGAAAGATGTGGAGCAGAAACCAGATAAGTTTGGAAGAAACATTTCATCATTGTGATTTTCATTTGTTGGTTTAAGATGGAGGAATCGTGTGCATGATAAATGTGGGAAGTAAAGAAAGGTTGAAAAACCAGAAGAGAAGGGAAATCCAACCTACGCAGGCCCAGAGAAGTTCAGATGGAGGTGATAATTGTAACTAAGAAGAAGACACAACTTCCGTAATGATAGAAGGGAAGGAAGTAATTGTGAGTCAGGGTGCACTGAAGTTAGATTTGTGTTTAGATGGGGTTTTGATATAGGCCATTGTGTGTTTTGTGCATAAAAAGGACTACTCAGACTTAATTTGATTTAAACAATTAGTGTTCAATTTATTAAAGTTACAAATTCAAAAATTCAGTTCTTCTTAGGCTTTACATTCGTCTCACAAATCTTACTCCATATAGAAGTCTAGCAAAATTCAACAGTCACTTTCAAGGAACTATTGATTAATGCTTGGTCCTTTCTACCAACTTAAACCCATTCAAATATTTTTAAATGGCATTTGTAAATTTAATCTTTTCTGTTTCCTTTTAAAGTCCCTCATTTATCTACTTAAACAAAACCTTGCTGAGTAGTTAAGAATTGTTATAAATCTATTAAATTAAATTTATTGAGTGGACCTAAAGACTTCTTAGGTGTTATAGTACTGTGCATAAAATGAGGAAGATTTCAACTTAAAATCAGAAGTTGAATAATTCAATTATTCGTTTTAAATTGGCTTTCAAGGGCTGGCCCGGTGGCACAGCAGTTAAGTTCGCACTTTCTGCTTCAGCAGCCCAGGTTCGCCAGTTCGGACCCTGGGTGCAGACATGGCACCGCTTGGCAAGCCATGCTGTGTCAGGCGTCCCACATATAAAGTAGTGGAAGAGGGGCACAGATGTTAGCTCAGGACTAGTCTTCCTCAGCAAAAAGAGGAGGACTGGCAGAAGTTAGCTCAGGGCTAATCTTCTTCAAAAAGTAAACAAATAAAAATAAATTGGTTTTCCAAAATTGTCACTCTAATCAAATTCCTTAAACATTAGAGTACAGAAAAGACCAAATATGCATAAAAATGTTAATAACATGACTTTGATGCTTTAAATCTTTCTATATTTAATTTTAAATCTTCCCAGAGTAGAATATGCATACTCACCAAGGAAGAAAATTACCTGGAAATAACTGAGACCATTTTCAATCAAATATTTTGACAGAACTGCAGGCACTCAGAGCAATTTACATCCTCCCAAATGTCATACTGAGCCCCTTTTTAGAGCAGCCATGTTGTGAGTTACAAAACTTAAAAAGGGTTTGGTCTCCTAGCTCCCATCCCTGGATGGAAGTTCTGCACAGTGCCTGATTCTTGATCTATGAATTAGGACTACCAGGTTGATCTTTGATCTTTAAGACAAGTACCTGTATTTCCATCTAGATGTTAAAGTTTTGATCAATGGAATTCTAAGATTTGTACATTTTTTTCTATCTAATGGTACCTTTGAATTTGACAGCCAAAAATAAATAAATGTGTCTTCAATTTAATGATAAAGACCTTTAAATGGGATACCAGATATGTAACTGTCTCTTCTATTTAAAGAACTTTGAACTTGATGGAATCTTGCATTCTTTCATATTCTTAGGACCACACAACAGTTACAGATGTTTAAATGATCTCCAGTTGAGTTTTGGATATCCCTTTTGATCAAGCCAAGTCTGATTTGCTGTTACAATATGAGGCCATTCTTCTGAGAGTTTATGGGGAGGGGACAGGAAGTTAAGAGAATTCTCATCTGGTGGCTTCTGTTTTCTCTGTGAATTAGGATGCAAAGCTATCTGTTAAAGGTGGTGGGGGTTACATGGGGTGAGGGTGAGAAAAAAGTTTTAAAATAACCATATTTGATAATGGGAAATCTGAGTAGATCCATGCTGCTTACTTCATAGTCTCATAGTGTGTGACACTAAAGTCATTTAAAGTGGAGACAATACTCAAGATGAGATATATTTATAATTCATGTTGAACATTTAGTTTATATGGTTTTTATATTAAATGTGCACATTTAGTCATTTGAGTATTTGCCATTAATAACAGGTATTCTTTGTAGCTGATCACGCGGTCACAGCTCAATGTCAAAGGAGCTTTATTAATAAAGCAGTTGAAATAGTCTCTTACACTGCAAAAAGTTCTAGACTCATTTAACATTTATTTTCATTTGCTAGTCAATTACCAGCTGTCAGAGCATATTAAGTATTGTAAATTTGAGTCAGAAGCTGTCACCCCTAAGTGTATTAACTCTCCCTAATCATATAGGAAGTGATTTGTCCCGTGAAAGAATGATATTAATCACCAACTTACATCTGTCTTCATGATGGTATAAAATTGCCACTGGCTTCCATTGCCAAAGTGAAGTAAATCAATGTAGACACCAAAAATGAAAGCAGACAGTCATGAATCATGAGTATTTCCATTCATGTTAACAAGCTTCTCATTGTTTCCAGACAGAAAAAAGTGTCAGCCTACTTTCAAAGCTTTTTCTTTGTAGTGTGAAAAATGTAGTTTATTATTATTCTTCTTACTAGTTAACATTGATGGGGTATTTAGTATGTGCCAGGCACTATGCTCAAAGCTTTGTATGAATTATTTCTTTTAATTTTCACAATGACCCTGTGAGGTTGTTGGTCCTTATACTTATGGTTCCTACACTACCGTACCTCGCATTTTGTAATGAGTAAATGGTGGCTTAAAAGATTTGAGAAACTTGCTGCCCAAAATGGCAGAGCCTGGAGTCAAACTCAAGCAATTTATTCCATAACCATTTCTCTTGACCAGTAGTCTACACTGATGGATGGTGTTTGATATTTACTAGGTGAATCAGTTAGAAATGCATTTGGGTGCAAGTAACTAAAATCCAATATGTAGTAGCTTACAACATAGCGATTTATTTTTATCTCACTTAACAGAAAGAATGGAGATAGGCAGCTACTCACATTGGTTTAGTAGCTCAGCAGTGCCAGGACCAGTGACTCTGTGATTCCCAAGTCTTTCCTTCATGGCAGCAAAAATGGTTGCTTTAGTTTCAAGCATCATGTCCACATTCAGGCCAGGAAGAAGGGAGGGGAGAAGAGTTGGTGCCAGCCATAACTGTATAATTTATCATGAAAGCAAAAATTTCCCTGTTTATATCTCATTGGTCAAAACTATTTCACATAGCCACCCTTATCTGCAAAGGTGGAAGACAGTGGGGAGAAACAAGTTGGGGATGACTGATGGACCAGCCTTGGGTCAAAAGTTATAAAATCTGCAAATGTCTCTAGGAATTTTTCACTTTCTAACTTCCTTTTTTTTTTTTTTTTTTGGAGTGGAAGAGCTATAAGTCTCCAGTTCCTCATGTATTAACTCCTAATGTATTCTCTCCTCATTTTCTAGAATGTATTCCTAGATTTTAAAGGAAAGCTGTGGTTCCACTAACTGAGTTAGGGCTCGTTGGTTGCAAGTAACATAAACTATTGCACTCCTAAGAAAATGGATGAATTTCAGTCATTTATTCAACAAATAAACGTATTAAGCACTCATTGTATGCCATGTACTCATCTAGGCTCTGAGGATACGCCCGTGAACAAAACATTTTTTAAAAAGAGACAGACAGACTGACTGACTATTCAGGAATCTCATGGAACCCAAAGATAGGAATGCAGCAGGGCCTTGAAGAGGGACAGAAACCAGGGACTGAGAAGCTATCAGGGATCTAAAAGGCTTCTCAGAGCATATCTCCTTCATTCTGTTCACTCTGCACTGTGAATAGAATAGGGTCACCCTGCATTGCCTGAGTTTTCATCTTCTGTGCCAACAACCAGCTCAGGCTGAATCAGAATCTCTCAGTCCCCATCCAAATACCTCCCCAAGAGTCTGAATCCTCAGACCCCAGGGATGGTGAGAGATATAGTTACAGGGGTCATTATGAGTGGAGTAGACGCCTTTGAAGGTGTCTACCTCAAAAGGCTATCCGTTGCTGCTGCCCACCTCCAGGCTTCTTGATGCTTTTCTGGACACTTGCCTATCATCTGTGCCAAAGCTCCCTCCTACCACTGCAGAGATTGGAAAGTTAACTCTTCTTTGAAGAGAACATTTGTTGAGCTATGTAAAAGTTGCCTGAGTTTTGGATTTTTTCAAATCACTTTGTGCCCCAGTGTATTAATAAATCTTTTCCCCCTGCAGCCCTTGTCTCTGTATTCCAGATAATGGGAGCTTTGGATCTTGGTTAACCTCAATCTCCCTTCTTTTCACTTCAAGCCAAGCCCTCAGAAGCCAACACCACTACTAATTTGGTTCCAAAGTACACCTTAAAATGTGGGTTGGTATCTTCTTTTATGGCCCTTGTAAACTATAAGCCAGTGAGACTTGGTGGTTGGTGATTTTTTTTTAAAAAAAGCTTTCTGTTTATTTCAAACTAATGAGTGTTTTTCCATTCAGGAACAAACTGAATTGCTGACCTTGCAACTAATCTGTTTTTCCACAGGCCGTGGATTCCCCTCCACATGGAGGAGGATGGGCCGGCTGGGGCTCCTGGGGCAAATCTCTGCTCTCATCAGCATCTGCCACAGTAGGTAAGCATTATATGTTGCATTTGAATGGATAAGGTCCACAAGCCTAATAGGGTATGACATTTTGATCATACTATGTACTGATAGAGTTTAACATTAGCCCGTGACATAATATGAGCAGTTCATTTTTAGTGTTTACTGTTTTAAGTGTTTCGTGTGTATTAATACATTTACTCCTCAAAATAACCTTATTAAGAAGTACTCTTATTTTTTCCATTTTAGAGATAGGGAACCTGAATCACAGAGACGCTAAGACTTGTCCAAAGTCAGGAGTAGTTGGGTTGATATTTGAACCAAGTAGAATGGCTCTTAACCACTATCTTATATCAACTCTTAAGATATAATATTTGAGCTTTTATAATATGTTCTTAAAGCTTTGTGCTCATTATCCCACTTGAATGTTTTAAAATGCACAACTAACCTACTCTCTAAAAGGATTTGAGGTATCTCAGTAAAAAGCACTTCAACAGCAGGGCATTGAAATTCAGATTAAAAAATATATATGGAGGTTGGAAGGGTATATATTACATGTATCCCAAGGCTAATAGATTTATTGTAATTGAGCATTGACCTTAACTCTGAGCTTCTTGGTGACCAGTAGATTATCTATTTCTCATTGAATGATAAACCAAAACTTAGTTTATCTAGATAAATTTATTTTCCTGGTATTAAATTTTTGAAGAAATTTTTGGTATTTGCTCTTATACAAAGAGAAAATATCACGGACAATGTCTTCGTTAGTGCAGGTTTGTCAAAGTATTCTTCGTGTGACCATTTCTTACATCCAGTCTTCGTGAAAACTGAAGGTATAACATCAACATGTCTAAGATAATCTAGCAAAGGTATTTCATCTTGAAGGGGCCGAGTGAGGAGCAGGACAAGGGAAGCCGCAGGTAATCTAGCTTTCAGATCGTCTAACTCAGGCATTCTCAAGGTGTAGTCCATAGCCATAAGGATCTTGTGATGGGCCATGAATTGGTCCAATTCACTGTTACTTCTTAAACCAGGAGACATAGGAAGGCCTGAAGGTCTTGTGCCACGAACCAATGGATTATGATCACCAACAGTTGAAAGACCAGATGTCTAATTTGATAGGATTTAGATTGCCTGGAAGGATGAATAGATTGCATTCCCCTAATTCCATGTCTATGAAATATGGCGAGAGCTCTGGCAGGAAGTAGATAGTGGTGGTCGAATAAATGTTGACCTCCCTGGTGAGAGCCTGGAGGGCAGATTTTTCTATTGCTAATTGAAGGGGCCAGGTGTGCCATGCATACTGCATATGCAGATAGCAGGATTCACCAAATTAAAGTAGAGGAGCCTGCTTTGTTTGAGAGTGAGGACAAGCACCTGCAGGCAGCCCGCTTTCTGGGAAAAATGTTTGAGCTTTTGCTGGCTCTCCAAAAGATCTTGCCACTGGCAGCACCTGGGAGTGACATGCTTTCTGAGCCAAAAACTGGACGTGTAGAGCCTAAATGTTTTTGAAATTAGGATAAATCATGGAAAAGTAAATAATATAGTCACAAAACTATACAGCTCTCCTCATGGTTTATGTCATAAAACAGTAAAGTGTTCTGGGAGCTTCCAGTTATCCTGGTGTCCAAAACTGCCCTGACTTATAATGAATTCAGTGCTTCAGAATTCAGTGCTTCTATTATAGACAAAGGACTATTTTCTCATTAAAACTTTAAATATAAGTTCCCTCCACAGTAGATACAGAAGTCAACTGCCCGGTGCGTAGCAGTTGTGGGTGTTTTTTGTGCACACTTACAGGCGCACTTGCCTGTAACTGCTGTGCCCCTGGTTGGTCTGACTGTTTGCTACTGATTCTCGTCAGTCAGCAGCTGCACCTCTTCATTTGACTTTGGGCTTCACTGGACCCTTACAAGGTTTTCCATCTACCAACTGCCCATTGAATTTACTATCTAGCATCTTCTTAGGTGTCCTGTTGTAATCTGACCTTTGCACACCTACAGCCTAGTGCAGCCTTGGTCCAATGGACTGTGCTCCAAGGCCTCTGGGTTCCATTACCTGGTTCAAGTGTAAGCAGTAGATGATGCTGGCTTTACCCCTTAGAAAGCAGGGTGAAATTTCTGTGGCAGGTCCCACCCCATACTGGTAGGCACTCATCTTTTAACTTGATCTGAAATCAGTGTCTTAATCTGTAGCCTATGCTTGTTTTTGGTGTTGCTCTTGAAGTTTCCCACTGTCTATGGCACCACAAAGATGATAAATGTTGTATCTTGTTAATGTCACAACCACTTAAAAGCTCTGGTGGTTCTCACCTGGCTCTGTGCAGTAATTGACCCAGAAGAGCCTAGAGAGATAACTGCCCATGGACCAGCGTGATCATTGTGCCAGTCACTATTGCCACTTTCCCTCTTAAGGTTCCTGGAGATAGGACTTCCGTGAGAGCGTATGACATCTGCACATTGCCCCATAAAGTATTAGAATGAAGTTTAGCATACCCTCTTGTATTAGGTTGCATTGCTGTGTAACAAATTACCGCAAATTTAGAGGCTTAAAACAAAATAGACTAATTATCTCACAGTTTCTGTGGGACAGGAGCTCAGGTATGGGATAGCTGTGTTCTCTGCTTAGTGGCTTACCAGGCCAAAATCAAGGTGTCAACTAGCCCCATTGTCATCTGACATTCAGGGTCATCTTTCAGGGTTATTCAAGTTGTTGGCAGGATTCAATTCTTTACAGCTGTAGGGCTGATGCCCCTGTTTTCTTGCTGGTTATTGGCCAGGGGTCAATCTCAGCTCCTAGAGGCTGCCCTCAGGTCCTTCTTCAAAGCCAACAGGATAATCTCTCCCAAGCTTCAAATCTCTCCCTTTAGGAAGAGCTTAGTCCCTTTTAAAGCCTCACCTGATTCGTTCAGGCCCATCCAGGATGATATCCCTTTTGATTAATTCAAATTCAACTGATCAGAGAACTTAACTCCATCTGAAAAGTCCCTTCAGCTTTACCATATAACGTAACCTAATCATGGGAATGAAATCTCATCTATTCACAATCCTGCCCACACTCACAGGGGAGGGGATTACACAAGGTGTGTACACCAGGGGGCGAGATCCTGGGTGCAATCTCTCAATACTGCCTGCCACACTTCCCTTTTCTATTTGAAATCCTCATCAGTTTAACCACCAATTCCAGAAATTTTGCATTTTTTATGGCTCTGGCTACATACTGGAATTTTGAAAAGCGTTTGAATGTTGGCATTTTTCTCTTGTTTGCACACCCACAATGGCCAAAGGGCACAAAAGGGAGATGGAAGAGATTTTGAAATGTTCATGCTCATTTTAAGAATCCCTTTGGACAAATTGGATCTATATTTTGAAAAGTAGACACTAACTGTTCATCACCACTGGTCATCACAACCCCTGTGAATTTAATAGCCATATAACTGAATGTCATCCCTAAGTTGCTTCTAAGGCATATTTTGGAGATTTCTGGTCAAGACATGCTGTGACTTTACATAGTAATAGTAGCTAAAATAATAGCAATGTATGTTAAATATACATAAAACTAGATAAGTATCTTTGTGATAGAAAACTAAAACTTATAGCATAAGGGGAGGCTGAAGCCATGGGATGGGTTCCAAGGCTGGAAACAGGCGGTGGTGGTAGTTGGGAGCTTGACTCCCAAAAGATAATAGGGATCACAAGTGTCCTGCAAATGGAGAGGTGCCATAACCGGGCTCACAGCCTGAAACGAAGGGTCGAATAGGGTTCAACCATCTGTGAACAGAGGCTTTAAAAAGTTTTGGGTGCCATCCTGGATGGTGGTCTACATTGAGCTGCTACCTTGGGATTTGGAGAGGCAAGCTATGCACACCTTCCGTTCTGTACAGGCATAATAGCCACCCAGGGCTTTAAGAGCATTAACAGTTTATTATCACAGGGCAAGGGAATTAGTGGAAAACAGAGCACTCACAGCAGTAGACGAGCTTTTGAAGGTTTATAACTTGCCTGTGGAAAGTAGAGAAAGAGAATCACCACGTATTCCATTGCAGTTGATGCCCATTCAGAAACCTCATGCTGCCTCCAGGGTAATTCCAATTGTAGACAGGAGTGCAAAATACATAGTCTGTAACAAAACACAGAGCTGTCAACTTAGCACTGGAAATAGAAGTACTTCTTACAGTTGTTGAAAAACTGCAGTCCCAGTAGTTAGAACTGTTTAGAGTTGACAGGAGGATAATTGGAGAATGGAAACATTTGGAAGGTGGTTCTCTCTTGAAAGAGCCCTGTACCAGGAGTCATAAGACCTGAGACCTAGTCCTGACTGCTACTAATTTGTGATCACAAAGGACTGTCACCAACCAGCTACACCATGCACTTAACCTTTCTGAGACTCAGCTTCCTTATTTGGAAAAGTATGGTGGGGGAACTTGAAAAATTCTAAGATTCCTTCCAACTTCCGGAATATGATGCTTCCATAGTCTGTGGCTATATATAGAAGGAGAAAAATATTTGTAAACACATGCTAAGTGGAAAAATACAGAAAATTGATTGACTTTTTGATACTCTGTATTTTAATATTTTGTCTTTTGCCTCACTACTTTGACCCCAGGTTTAAGGGAAACTGAGAAAAAGCAACCTTTCCAAGACATATAAAATCAAACATTTCTCAGCCAACAATTATTTTTGGAAAGGCCATAACTCCTGCATTAGTTTCATCCACAGCTATACTATCCTCACATTCTAAGAAGACTTGATCACCTGTCACACATGCCTTTGGACAAGTTCATAAAATGCAATAAAAATGATTATTATTTAAGATCCAGGCAGAAACCAGAGTGGGAAAGGACAATGTAAAAAAAAAGAAAGTTATTTTGATGATACTTTCAGAATGATGTTATGAGAACCAGATGTGATTTCCCACCAGCCCTGACTTATTCCTAGAATATATTGCTAAGTGATAAACTGATAACTGAAATGAACGTCGATGGTGCCAAAACATATACAAATATACAAAGGTAAAAATTCTATAGTAAAATAGAGCAGTTTATTGCTAGATACTACAAAAGGCTTAAGTGTTTATTTAAAATTCTAGTTTTGACAGTTTTATGAGTCTAAACACTTCACACGAGAATACCTGAGGAGGGGGAGGCTCATCGGATCTGTGTATTCACCTTTTCAAAGTCATCCTTGTTACCTTTCCCCATCCTCTGCCAAGTTACACACTTTCTTCCTTCTGCACATTTTAATGAAACCCTTCTGCTGGCACTGTCAGAAATAATGACAGTGTTTATTAGAGGGAATGGCAAACTTGTCAAAATGATACTACAATGAGAACGCTTAACTGGGTGAATCACTGTCAATATCACATGGATTCATTCATTCACTCATTGCTGATGTGAAAACTCTTAAGGATCATCGATACAAAAGATAGTAGGATTAATGCTTGGAGTTTGTTCACAATCCTTTACGATCTATGAATAAGGCCCAGGGGTTAGTGAATTTCTGTTTTGCAGCTAGGCAAACACTATCAGTTCAGAAACACTGGTCAACTTTGAACCTAAAGAGAAGTGAGTATCTGATGACAGAATGGACGTCAACCCTCCTCATGGAGAGGGAAGACTTCTCCAAAAGGAACGCTGATTGCTTCCTCTTTTTGCTGCACTCAAGTTTGCTTTAGTTGAGCACGGCAACATCATCCATGTGTTTTGCTAAACAACTGCTCCTCACAACTTTTTATAATATCTTGAATTCATTGATAAAAGAGTCTGAAATGCAGTCAGTATTTTAAAATTGTTCTATTCCTCGAAAATTCACCCAAAGAAGAGTGTAAAATTGGTGCAACTTTCAGAAGAGTAATTAGCACCATCTATAAAATTTCAAATTCACGTACCTTCCAGCCCAGCAGTTCCACTGTTGATCCTTTGCAAAGAGTTCATTAATATATATGTACAAAGATGTCCATATAGAATTCACTCAGCAAACACTTGCTGTGTCACGTGCTATTCAAGGCTCTTGAGATAAAGCAGTGAGCTTATGAGACAAAGACTTGCCCTAGTAGAGGTTACGTGCTGGTGGAAGGAGACAGACAGTAGCCAATACGCATAATGAATAGGAAAATTACGTAGAGGCTAGAAAGTGGTAAGGCTATGAATAACATAAAGTGAGGTCAGGAGTACAGGTTAAGGTTTTAATAAGGGTGGTGAGGGGTAGACCTTGGTGAGGTGACATTTGAGCAAAGACCTAAGGAGGTGAGGGAATTCACTAGGCATATATGAAAAACTTGAAGCAACTAAAGTATCCATCCATAGAGAACGTTAAAATGCGATATAGCCATTCAGTAGAGTAATACTATTCAACCATTAAGAAGAATGAGGTAATCAGTGTTCTAGATCAGATGCTCAGGAGAGAGACTGAGGCAGAGATTAGTGTGCTGGAGTTTTGCGGTGAAGGGCTCTCAGGAGCAAGCCAGCCTTGCCAGACAGTGACGGATTGCAAAGCAGCGCTGGGCAAGGAAGAAGTCGAACTGCAATGCAGCTGCCTCAGAGGCCTTGCCTATCCCACAGGGAACTTGGGCTTTGGGGTGCCTCTTCAGAGATGTCCCCCATTAATGCACAGGGCCAGGCTTTTGTATCACCAACTCCTGCATTGCCCAGTCATTATAGTAGAGTCTTGGGGAAACTGACTCCCTTTGGTGAAGGGCACTTCGGAGGGACGCATTCAGCTGAGAGCTGTCAGCAGACAACACTCCAAGCAGTGGGAGAATGAGCATGGTGCTCCCTGGGCAGCATACCAGCCTCCACCCGTGTCTGCGTGTGCTGAGACGTCCACTGCACTGTCGTGAAGTGGAAAAAGCCAGGTCCAGAACACTTAGATGTAGTAGATGCTTTTTTGAAATTTTTCCTGAAAGGAATCAAAAGAAACAAATTGAAGTTGTTCTTTTTAGCGGGAAATGGGGCAGTGGGAGCGGGAAGGAGGGCAGGACCACTTTAAGTCTTCTGAGAACTTTGAGCGTTCTTTTGGAAGTGTCTCTTATATCACAGCAAATATAATAAAATGCATCCACGTCTGTCATTAAATATATAATTTATATATAATCATGTAAGAGTTGAATTTACTTGAAGTATAATTGATGAGTTGACCTAATATTACATTTTGAATACATAAAAAAATATTAATTTCTATTTTGCAAATTTTCTTTTTTATCTTTTAGAATCAATAATTTTTTTCAGGTCCTAAATATTTCCATAAGCCCTTATAAGCTCATAGACTCTATTGTCTATTATGTCAGTGGAACCTGCCTAGGGAGAAAGAGTCTGGTCCACCTTTTCTGTTTCTATACATTTTTTTTTTTTGACCAAGATTAGCCCTGAGCTGACTACTGCCAATCCTCCTCCTTTTTGCTGAGGAAGGCTGGCCCCTGAGCTAACATCCATGCCCATCTTCCTCTACTTTATATGTGGGATGCCTACCACAGCATGGCGTGCCAAGCGGTGCCATGTCTGCACCCGGGATCTGAACCGGTGAGCCCCGGGCCACCGAGAAGCAGAACGTGCAAACTTAACTCCTGTGCCACCAGGCCAGCCTCTGTTTCTATACTCTTTGAATTTGCTAATATTATAAATATTATTATTTTAAAAATCAACCAGATCTATCAGGGAAGTGAGATTATGGGATTTTTTTTTTTAAAGATTCTTTTTTTGTGTGTGTGGAAGATTAGCCCTGAGCTAACCTGAGCTAACATCCACCACCAATCCTCCTCTTTTTTTTTGCTGAGGAAGATTGGCCCTGAGCTAACATCTGTGCCCATCTTCCTCTATTTTATATGTTAGATGCCTACCAAGATCCTTTTTTTTAAAATTTTTTTTGTTATTTTTTTAATTGCAGTAACATTGGATTATACCAATATATAGCTTTCAGATGTACATCATAATGTATTTTGAATTCTGTGTAGATTACATCATGTTCACCACCCAAAAACTAATTATAGTCCATCCCCTCACGTGTGAGCCTAATCACCCCTTTTGCCTTCCCCCCTTCTCCTATGGTAACTGCCAATCCAATCTCCATTGCTTTGTGTGTGTTTGTCGTGGTTTTTATCTTCTACTTATGAGTGAGATCATACAGTATTTGACTTTCTCCCTCTGACTTATTTCACTCAGCATAATACCCTCAAGGTCCATCCATGTTGTCACAAATGGCTGGATTTCATCATTTCTTATGGCTGAGTGGTATTCTATTGAGTATGTATACCACATCTTCTTTATCCATTCGTCCCTTGATGGGCACCTAGGTTGCTTCCAAGTCTTGGCTATTGTGTATACTGCTGCAATGAACATAGGAGTACGTGTATCTTTATGCCTTTGTGTTTTCAAGTTCTTTGGATAAATACCCAGCAGTGGGATTGCTGGATCATATGGTAGATCTATTCTTAATATTCTGAGGATACTCCATACTGCCTTCCATAGTGGCTGCACCAGTTTGCACTCCCACCAGCAGTGTATGAGGGTTCCCTTCTCTCCACATCCTCTCCAACACTTGTTGTTTTCTGTCTTGTTAATTATAGCCATTCTGACCGGAGTGAGGTGATATCTCATTGTAGTTTTGATTTGCATTTCCCTGATAGCTAATGATGTTGAACACGTTTTCATGTGCCTGTTGGCCATCTGTATGTCTTCTTTGGAGAGATCTCTGTTCAGATCTTTTGCCCATTTTTTAATTGTGTTGTTGGTTTTCTTGGTGTTGAGATGTATGAGTTCTTTGTATATTTTGGATATTAACCCCCTGTCTGATATATGGTTTGCAAATATCTTCTCCCAATTGTTAGGTTGTCTTTTCGTTTTGCTGATGGTTTCCTTTGCTGTGCAGAAGACTTTTAGTTTGATGTAGTCCCATTTGTTCATTTTTTCTTTTGTTTCCCTTGCCCAGTCAGACATGGTACTTGAAAATATGCTGCTAAGACCGATGTCAAAGAGTGTACTGCCTATGTTTTCTTCTAGAAGTTTCATGGTTTCGGGTCTTACGTTCAAGTCTTTAATCCATTTTGAGTTGATTTTTGTGCATGGTGTAAGATAATGGTCTACTTTCATTCTTTTGCATGTGGCTGTCCAGTTTTCCCAACACCATTTATTGAAGAGACTCTCCTTTCTCCATCGTATGCTCTTGGCTCCCTTGTCGAATATTAGGTGTCCATAAATGTGTGGGTTTATTTCTGGGCTCTCAGTTCTTTTCCATTGACCTGTGTGTCTGTTTTTATGCCAGTACCATGCTATTTTGGTTACTATAGCTTTGTAGTATATTTTGAAATCAGGGGGTGTGATACCTCCAGCTTTGTTCTTTTTTCTCAGGAATACTTTGGCTATTCAGGGTCTTTTGTTGTTCCATATAAATTTTAGGGTTCTTTGTTCTATTTCTGTGAAAAATGTTGCTGGAACTTTGATAGGGATTGTGTTGAATCTATAGATTGCTTTAGGAAGTATGAACATTTTAACGATGTTAATTCTTCCAATCCAAGAGCACAGAATATCTTTCCATTTCTTTGTTTCTTCTTCGATTTCTTTCAACAGTTTTATAGTTTTCAGTGTACAGATCTTTCACCTCTTTGGTTAAGTTTATTCCTAGGTATTTTATTCTTTTTGTTGCAACTGTAAATGGGATTGTATTCTTAATTTCTCTTTCTGCTACTTGGTTGTTAGTGTATAGAAATGCAACCGATTTTTGTATGTTGATTTTGTATCCTGCTGCTTGACTGTATTCATTTATTGTTTCCATAAGGTTTTTAGTGGATTCTTTAGGGTTTTCTATATATAAAATCATGTCATCTGCAAAGAGTGACAGTTTCACTTCTTCTTTTCCAATATGGATCCCTTTTATTTCTTTTTTTGCCTGATTGCTCAGGCTAGGACTTCCAATATTATGTTAAATGAGTGGTGACAGTGGGCATCCTTGTCTGGTTCCTGTTCTTAGAGAGATAGCTTTCAGTTTTTCTCTATTGAGAATGATATTTGCTGTGAGTTTGTCATATATGGCCTTTATTATGTTGAGGTATTTTCCTTCTGTACAATTTTATTTAGAGTTTTTATCATAAATGGATGCTGTATCTTGTCAAATGCTTTCTCTGCATCTATTGAGATGATCCTGTGATTTTTATTCTTCATTTTGTTAATGTGGTGTATCACGTTGATAGATTTGAGAATGTTGAACCATCCCTGCATCCCTGGAATGAAACCCACTTGGTCATGATGTATGATCTCTTTAATGTATTGTTGTATTCGATCTGCTAGTATTTTGTTGAGGATTTTTGCATTGATGTTCATCAGTGATATTGGCCTGTAATTTTCTTTTTTTGTGTTGTCCTTGTCAGGTTTTGGTATTAGGATAATGTTGGCTTCATAGAAGGAGTTAGGAAGCCTCCCCTCCTCTTCAATTTTTTGGAAGAGTTTGAGAAGGATAGGTATTAAGTCTAGGTAGAATTCACCAGGGAAGCCATCTGGTCCTGGACTTTTATTTTTGGGGAGGTTTTTGATTGCTGTTTCAATGTCCTTACTGGTGATTGGTCTATTCAAGTTTTCTACTTCTTCTTGGTCCAGTTTTGGAAGGTTGTATGTTTCTAAGAATTTGTCCATTTCTTCTACATTATCCAATTTGTTTGCATATAGCTTTTCATAGTATTCTCTTATTATCTTTTGTATTTCTGGGGTGTCCGTTGTAATCTGTCCTCTTTCACTTCTGATTTTATTTATTTGAGCCTTTGCTCTTTTTTTCTTGGTGAGTCTAGCTAAAGGTTTGTCAATTTTTTTAATCTTTTCAAAGAACCAGCTCTTGGTTTCATTAATTTTTTCTATTGTTGTTTTAGTCTCTATTTCGTTTATTTCTGCTCTGATTTTTATTATTTCCTTCCTTCTGCTGATTTTGGGCTTTGTTTGTTCTTCTTTTTCCAGTACCTTTAGATGCACTTTTAGATTGTTTATTTAGGATTTTTCTTGTTTGTTGAGGTAGGCCTGAATTGCTATAAACTTCTCTCTTAGAACCGCTTTTGCTGTATCCCACAGATTTTGGCATGTTGTATTTTCATTTTCATTTGTCTCCAGGAATTTTTAAATTTCTCCTTTGATTTCTTCATTGAGCTGGTCGTTGTTCAGTAGCATTTTGCTTAATCTCGACATTTTTGTGGTTTTTCTGGTTTTCTCCCTGTAGTTTATTTCTAGTTTCATACCATTGTGGTCAGAAAAGATACATGGTATTGTTTCAGTCTTCTTAAATTTATTGAGACTTGTTTCGTGGCCTAATATGTGATCAGTCCTGGAGAATGTTCCATGTGCATTTGAAAAGAATGTGTATTCTGTGGGTTGTGGATGGAATGTTCTGTATATATCTACTAAGTCCATCTGGTCTAATGTGTCCTTTAAGGCCAGTGTTTCCTTATTGATCTTCTGTTTGGATGATGTATCCATTGCTGTAAGTGGAGTGTTAAAGTCCTCTACTATTATTGTGTTACTGTCTATTTCTCCTTTTATACCTGTTAATAATTGCTTTATATATTTAGGAGCTCCTATGTTGGGTGCATAGATAATTGCAAGTGTTATATGCTCTTGTTGGATTATTCCCTTTATCATTATGTAGTGCCCTTCTTTGTGTCTTGTTACAGTTTTTGTTTTAAAGTCTATTTTGTCTGATATAAGGATTGTTACCACAGCTTTCTTTTCATTACTATTTGAATGGAATATCTTTTTCCATCCCTTCACTTTCAGTTTGTGAGTGTCTTTAGGTCTGAAGTGTGTCTCTTGTATGCAGCATATACATAGATCTTGTTTTTTTATCCACTTGGCTACTCTGTGGCATTTGATTGGAGCATTTAGTCCATTGATGTTTAAATAGCTATTGATAAATATGTATTTATTGCCATTTTGTTACTTTTTTTCCTGGGTGTTTTAGTAGTTCTTCTCTGTTCCTTTCTTTTTCTTTTGCTCTCTTCCCTTGTGGTTTGATGGCTTGCACACTTCCCAAACCCCTGGAGCGTACCCTGACGCTGCACTGCAGAGGCCCCCACCTCTCCACCAATGCCCCCCACAGTTCACCTGGTCCTCACACAGGACCTGCGCTACAGAGGCAGACACATTCACCTGCCTGTAGAGGATTAAGGCACCTTGTCAACGCAGTCTGAAAAATAGCCTGAGGGCTTGCTATTGAATGGGGCCAGTCCCTAGGGCAGGCTACCTACCCTGGCTGAACTGGATAAAATCTGTGCTCTAGTGGGTGTGGCAGACCCCTGTGCTAACAGGCCAAGGGAAGAACCTCAATATCACCCACCGGGGTCTGTGTCAGCACACCTGGACCAGGTCAGAACAATGGCCCCCACTAATGTCAGTCTCTGGAGAGGTCCCTTTTCTCACCAAGATGCCACCACAGCCCACCAGGTGAGTCTCATTTCACCAAAGGACTGTCAGCCTTCTCTCTGGTAATTTTAGGTTGCTGCACTGAGATTGTGCATGGGCCCTTTAAGACCCGGGTCTTTTTAGCTTTCAGCCGATAGCTTTTCTGGGGGTGTCCTAGCTGCAGTTAATAGCCATTGAAGCCAGACAGTAAGACCCCCATCTCAGTTGGGCTGAGTCTGAAGTATGCTTATAGCAGTATCAGCCCCCGCTCCGGACCTCACTCCTCCAGGGAGGGCTGCGTACCTTAGGGTGGCTCCCGCCTGGCCAGCTGAGAAGCTCTGCTGCTCCCAAACATGGGTTTTTTTCCTCTCCAGCAGGAATTTTTCTGCCTTTTCTGCCTTAGTCAGGACTGTCCCTTGTTGTGTGGGTTCTTTTTATCCAATTTTCAGTTCTCTATCCAGGTTAATTTTTCCAAAAATAGTTGTATTCTGGTTGTGTTCGTGGGAGGAGATGAATTCAGAGTCTGCTTACGCCGCCATCTTGGCAAGATCCCTAAGATTCTTTTTTATATATCCATTTTGTAAAAAGAAAAATGAAGAAAGAAAGGAAATGAAGAAGGAAAGGTTATGTTAAAAATTAAAGCAATCTAAAAGGGGGACCCCTCTGAGTGAGTTAGCTGGTGCCCCAGTTAGGAGTCCTTTACCGTATGAGACAGCTAGAAAGTATGGTAGAGCTACCTAATCATCCAGGGTGCTGCCCAGAACTGCTCTTGCTCCCCTAAGTTACTACTCCGTCAGAGAGACCCTCCCACAAATGATTTTCATCTTTCAGAAAGAAGGGAGCCCTCCCTTCAATGGGATTTTGGTCTTGGTGGAACTCACAAGAAGAGGCTTGGTGAAATCACAGTGCTTTTTGAGAAAAAAATTAAACTGGAGGTATAAGATAGCACAGTGTCTTAGGATGGATCTGTGCCCCACAGCACAGAGATGATCCTAAAAACATCAAGCTATGTCAACCCAAGGCATGGCTAGCAGGGGTAGGATTAGAGAAGGTTTCACTGCAGTGACCTTCCTTCACCTTGCTGTTTGGTCAAGGTAGGGTAAGTCAACCTAATTTTAGCATAAACCAGTCTTTTAAAAATGAGGAAGGTCCTGATCAAGGATTTGATTTCCAAGGAGTTATAGAAATGAGACTAAATTGACATTTAATCAACTATAAATCACATATAAAACTTTCTTAATATGACATAGTGATTGAGTGTGTGAGTTCTAGAGTCAGAAGGACTGGGCTTGAATCCTGCCTCTGCCACTTATTGGCTTTGGGACCTTGGGCAAGGGATTTCACATCACCAGGTCTCAGTTTCCTCAGTTGTGAAATGGGTATAATAATATCCCTTACTTCATAATGAGAAGATTATATGAGATAATTTACTGTACTAAAAACATTTAGTCCAGTGCCTGGGACATAGTAAGTGCTCAGTAAATGTGAAAGCCAGTACCAAGGCTTTCACGTATTTCTCTTCAGTGACCTTATAAAACCCTAGGAGATAGATGTTATAACCTTCCTTTCAGAGAAAACACAAGAGCAGAGACTCAGAGAGGTTAAGTAATTCGTCAAGATTTCACAGCTAATAAATAGTGGAACCAAAATTCCTTCAGAAGGCTCCTGAATCCTAAGTTTAGAGTTTTCCACTAGAGTATATGTGATAAATTAAACACTAGCCAGGCCAGCCCCAGTGGCCTAGTGGTTAAGTTCAGCTCACTCCACTTCAGCGGTCTGGGTTTGATTCCCAGGCACAGACCTACACTGCTCTGTTAGAGGTCATTCTGTGCTGGTGGCCCACATACTAAAAAAAATAGAAGAAGACTGGCATGGGTGTTAGCTCAGGGCGAATCTTCCTCAGCAAAGAAAATAAATAAACACCAGCCAGTCATTCAACATTTGTCTTAAAATGATGCAGTATCACAGCATTTATACAACATTCTTGTCTTTGTAATACTCACCTTCTTTTTACTGTAATAAGTCAAAAGTTAAAGGATATTCCATCTTTAGAACTATGGAATTTGGAGGAGTTTTACTTCTTTGAGGATGGTTAGGGTTCATCCTGACATGTGAAGGAATGAATCTGTGAACTATACCCTATGGTATTATTCATATTTGTTGTTTTTCTCTGTTATTGGTAGAACCCAGTCAATATCTCTGAGAATGAATCACTCCCACTCAAAAGGCAACAATGACCCCATTTTATTACTTCCTTATTCTGGGCACTAGATGTCACACTAAGTAAAGTTTTAAAAGTTATTCTTCAAAGTAGGGTGTGGCATAGAGTCTAAACCTTAGCTGTGGAAAACCATAGCTTTGTGTTTCTAGTAGAATGCAGTAAAGATGTACTTTCACTAACAAAAGAATTCACAAAAGAGAATTGTTAAGCAGAAAATATAACTGGAGAAACCTTAAGTATGTGCAATTCTTTGTATATCACTTATACCTCAGTAAAGCTATTAATGTGTGTGTGTGCGTGTGAGTGTGTGTAGTTGGAGTTGCAGCCTATTGTCATGTCTGTTAAACAGACACTTCCCATTTATATGCACATAAAAGTGGTATTTTCTTCCAGAAACAACGTAATTTTCCTAGAGGCAGCTTTTGCATACATGTCCGTGATCATTTGTGTTCTGAGATGGTGAGAGGCTGTTCTTCTCTGGGAAGAGAATCAGACATCCCTCAGCTGCACGGGGTGTAGAAGGGGAAAGAGGAGATAATGACAGTGAGGTTCATGAAACCCTGAGTGGTCTCAGAGAAGGATGTGGAACCATCTTTCTCGTATGGCTTATGCAGAGTAGATGTGGCAGATGCCTCCCAGCCCTCTCAAACTCGTTTATTCCTTGATTGGAGCCCTCAGAAATCTAGATGAGGATCTTAGCTGAGGTTGGGATGTACATTATTTCCTTTTGGAAAACATGTTTTTAAAAGATGGCAAGGAATATGGGCTCGGTGTATAAATAAGTTAGATGATTATATCCTAACTTAAATATGTTACTGAAACTCCAGTAAGTTTCCATCGAAATGCTTGGAATTCGTTGGAAGCGAGAGAGAATTAATTCAAGACTTAGCTTTAGCAGTTCCAGTGCATCTTTTTTTTTTCCGAATAACTCAATAAAGAATCTGAACTGTGTCTAATGATCTGCACATGAATATGGACATATTTCTGTATGCAATTAGTGTCGTAAATGTTATAAATATAAATTAAGTTTCATTGTTTTCTAGATAGTGTATAATGACAGGTGATTCTCACTGGACATAATTAGCCTTATGTCTATTTGGTAAATATCAGTGCCCTGATTATGTTAAGATTGCTCTGATAAGAGGGGCCCTTCACCGGCTTGCTTCTACACACCCTGCCTCTGCATGTCCAGAAACCCTGCGGGGCTGCCCAGGCCGCACGAGGAGAGGCGTCATAACAACCTTGGTCCTAGCAGCATCAGGACCAGCCACCTTGGCAAGTTCCTGCTCTGAGTTGGGAGAGTGCCACAGCCACGCCTGGGGGCGTTCTCCTTGAACTCCCGCAAGGAAGTCCTTTTACTTCACAGGAGGAAGCGCAGGCTCAGAGAGGTTTAAACAGCAACAGCAGCGGAAACAAAAGGAAGTCTGAGGCTCTCAAAATCTTCACGGGCGTCTCATCCCATGGTCAGTCTTAAAGAAGGACGTTTTCTGGTCTACAGGAAGTGCAGTGCAAGGGCGGCATCCAGACTCACCCCCTGAGAGCCCCCCCAAGACCCTCCAAGTCAGCACTAAATAAAACCAACACAGATGCCACCCACAGGGCCCCAGCGTGTGCTCCCCACTTCACCCTCAGCATGGATCCGGGAGATTGTATGGCTAACCCACTTTACAGACAAGGAAACCAAAGTCAAAAAATTTACCTGAGGTCCCACTGAATGGGGTTTTTCTCCTTGTTTGAAGATTCCAGGCTGCATTTTCTTTTGCTTGTTTTCCAAAATAAAAGTCGTGACTTCGGAAAAAAAAAAAAAGAGATTGCTCTGATAAGTAAAGTTACAACTGATAAAATACTGCTATTTGGGTTTGGGATTCATCCATGTCTTTCTCTTATTTGGGAGATGGACAACTGGTAATTTTAACATGCCTTCTGCGACTAGGTGCTTCTCTTTGGCTCTCAATCCTGCCATGATGTGGGACTTTTTTCCCCACATATTAATATTGCTACTGCCTTTGGTTTTAACAACCTGAAGTTGCCCAGGTCCCTAGTGAAATCTTTCATTTTCTCCCTGATTGCTAAGGGGGAGATGAGTACCATGAGGATGGCAGCTCATGCTATTTCTCCTTCAAGAACTCAAACAGCACTGAGGACCGTTAATTTTTACTTTCAGTTTGGGAAATCTGAGAGAGGCTATTATAGCTCATCATGGGGGCCTCTACGGAGAAAAAAAAAAACTCTCCAAAATAAAATGTAGGCAAGACTATTTCTCTATCAGGCCAAGGGTGGTCTCTGTGTGTTGGGGTGGAGGTGGGGGTGCAGGAATGAGAAGGTTGACTCTGTATTGAATACCCACTGTGCTGGGCTCTGGGGAGTATGGGTATTGTCCCCGCTCAGAGGGAGTAAAACCAGTGCCCTTCACCTGGCTGACCACTGTTGTAGCTTGTGTTTGGACTGTACTGTTTAAGACAACTGTCAGAGCTGTTGGATGCCCTTCCTGGTTTTCCCACTGACTTGTCTTTTGAGTTTGACACATCAGCTCCAGACTCTGCGCTCTGCATGCTAAAGGAATGACCAACTTTGAAAGAGTATGTTGAGGCTCGACTGATTTCAGTTCAACGAATAGTCATGGAGCACCCGCAATGGGCTAGGCCTGCAAGGAATCAAAAAAATGAATGATGCAAAGGTGCTTTGAGCAGCTTAGAAAAGAGTAAAGAGGATCAGACAAGGACACTATTCACAGATAATGTCTTGGGTTTGACACCCCAGGTTGCTAGTTAGATGGTGTGAGAAGCAAAAGGGAATAATAAAATATCTGGGAGCTCTTTACATATGTTTATTTCATTGCTGCTCACAACAACCCAATGAAGAAACTGAGTCACTGACGGGTCAGGTAACTTCTCCAAAGTCACCTGACTAGGCAGTGGTGAAGCTGAGCTCAGATTGGAACCACACTGTGGAAGTTCTGTTAACCGCCACACTTTCTCCCAGTCAGGATATACACCTACAGCTGACAACAGCTCTGGAAGATGAGCGATTGAATTGTATCTATGAACCGCATTTTTATTTCCTGACAGGTCATGGATTGACAGCAGTCAAGGAAAAAGCAGGGGCCACCCTGCGGATTCATAGTGTAAATTCCAGCTCTTCTGAAGGGGCCCAAACTGATACCGAAAATGGAGTCCCTCAAAGTGAGTAATATATTTACTTTGGGGGTTTCTTGGACTTGGGCTATGTTACACTATGTGCACAAATAGAAGATTGTCAAGTTTAGGTCAGCACAGTGAACTCTAAAAGGGTTTTTTCTCTTTAGTAGCAGATGCAGCCACAGATGAGAGCCCCGCGGAAAGCCCACCTGCTTCTCCTTCCTCAGGGTCTCGGGGCGTGCTGTCAGCCATCACCAGCGTGGTTCAAAACACAGTAAGTCATCAGCTGCTTCCTCTGTTTTCCCTGGTGTCTTCCAGTGCCTTCTTTTGATATCTCTATGTACCAGTGACCTAGATACATCAGAGATGAGGTGGCTGTGCTCACCACTTGGGATCGTGGTTTTGTTACGCTTTCTCCTACAGAGTAGGCGTAACCTTGGAACTAAAATAATAAGGGTGAAATGAAATATATATTATGTTTAAAAGAAAGGAGCTGCTTAGAAGGAACATTTTTCAGTCTAATGAGGCAGTGTCCTTTCCAATTGCTGAAAGGACAGCCTCCGGCTGTGGGGAGAAAGAGTTCTTTCTTAGAGCTGGGACAGCTGTTTTTCCTAAGATGGTCTGTGTCTCTTAACCTTCAATTTGAAAAATTATAAAGCCATTCAAACAAAAAAAAAAATACCAGTAAGGAATCAGAAACAACATCCCAGAGATGTTTCTAAAGTGTTTCCAGGTAACTAAGACCAACATTCTTTCCCATCCCTACTTCCCAATTCCCACTCTGCCCCTTCCTTGAATAATACTAAATACTGCCCTGGCCCCCCACCCCCAGCCCCTGCCTGCCTCTTAAAGAGGCTTGTTATTGGCAACAAAACACCGATGAATAATGAAAAAAGGGGGAGGGGCCGGCCCCATGGCCGAGATGTTAAGGCCGAGTGGTTAAGGCCGAGTGGTTAAGTTCATGCGCTCCACTTCTGCCGCCCAGGGTTTCGCTGGTTCGGATCCTGGGTGCGGACATGGCACTGCTCATCAGGCCATGCTGAGGTGGCGTCCCACATGCCACAACCAGAAGGACCCACAACTAAAGCTACATAACTATGTACCAGGGGGCTTTGGGGAGAAAAAGGAAAAATAAAATCTTTTAAAAAAAAAAAGAAAAAAGGGGGAGGCACCCCAACTGAGATGAGGCAGCTAGCTGATCTTCAGGAAGAAAAAATTTATCTTCTGCTACATAAAACCAATTAACTAGTTTTTCTAGAAATATGGTTCATCCAATTTATTCATTCATGCATTATAACAAAAAAGGTGATTAGCTCTCACTACGTGCCAGGACTATACTAGATGTTGGGCATATGCTGACAAGCCAGAGGGCATAATATCCTGAAAGACAGAGACAACTCCACTGGCAAATACAGTGTAATGTGGGAAGAAGAAGGATCTGTGGACACACATATCGGGGTATCTTACCCAGACTTTGGGGTCAGGGCATGCCAGAAATAGGAAATGATGGCTCCTCTCCTTGCCACTTAAAGACCTCTGGGCTAAGTAGGATGAAGGAGGAGCAGCAAGTATGTTTTAGAAGTCAAGCAGCAATACAAGTCTAGTGTGCCCACAGGGGAGTTTGTAGGGTTCAGATGGGAGGGAGCTCTTTCAACATCTCTGGTTTGGGAAATGAATGCGTGGTCTCCCTGGGCTGCAACGCAGGGCACTCTGAGTTTGTCTTCAGCATCCTCGCATCCCTTTCTATGTTCTCTCCAACCTTCTGGTCCTCCCTTTTCCCAAGCTCCAGACATGCCCACCAGGTATTCCCTTACTCAAAGTCCTTATGTCCTTTCTTCTCCTATTTTATTCTCCACTGAAGTAATCCCTCACAGGATGTTAGGAGAAAATAAATCAAATTATGCAAAAGTGCGATAACTGATATTCCATTGTCCACCCAAAGTATGTGTATTTTAAAATCTGTTTTATGGTGTATTATTGATTGGCTTCCAAATCTGAACACAAAGTCTAAATGTCCAAGGTGGAAATGGCTAATGAATTATACTAATTCAGTGAAATCAAATATTCCTATTGAAGTGAGAGTTATGAAGATCGGAAAGTGAATATAGGCAATAATATAAAATATAACATATGAATTCGTGTAAGGTGGGAAAAAACACGGGTGTGTGCATATTGTAACTGGAATTGTGTATTTGAATGTATGTACAGAAGAGGCTTCAAAGCAACGTCAGCAGTTCTGTTTATATGAGTGCTTTATGTGAGGACGTCTTAGTTGTTTTCATCTTTTTGTTTTAAAGGAAAACAAAGGGATTTGCAGGAGGAGAACTGTGTGATAGAACCGTTTCTAAAGCTCGTAGTATATGGAAATCAACTTGTCTTATTTCATGAAGATACTAATTATAGGCGGTTATTTCGACTTTCTGAAAGTGTGCAAGAACCAGCTGAAACAGCCTGAGGGTCCTATACTCCAGGGCCCTCGATTAAAGAATTCCCCAAATTGGCAAGAGTAGTTGACATTTTAATAGACTGCTCCAAATAGTTCTGTTACATTTTAATAGACTACTCCAAATAATTCTGTTAAAATTTTTTCAGGCAAAAACAGCAAAATTGGGTCACCCATTAATTTTATGTCCTAGATACATATCTATTTGTACACACAGAGCCAGTAAAACTAATCCCACGTATGCTTTGGTTTTTCCTAAGCATCCTTTTTTAATAACATTGTATGTCCCACAAATTATGTGGCATATGCTCTTCCAAGGAAAAGAAAATAGGATTACATGGATGATAAATCTCCAGATGAGATAAATATCGTGACTTTATATTGATTTTAATATTTGAAGATAGCGCCATCTAGGAGTTGCTGACTGCTACGAAACAGCAAAACATGAAAATCTAATTTCATGCAATTACCTCATGTGTAGGGTAAAAGTGTCTTAACGGGAGGTCTCGATGCTCTGGAATTCATCGGCAAGAAAACCATGAACGTCCTTGCAGAGAGCGACCCAGGCTTTAAGCGCACCAAGACACTCATGGAGAGAACTGTGTCCTTGTCTCAGGTGGGGTTATATACTTTTGCAATTTTTTCTTTCAGTCAATAAAGTTAATACATTTTTATTAGGTATTTTAAAGCACATGACACAAAATAGTAGAGAGTGAAAATTGAGTTTCTAAATCACTTCTTTCTTCCGCCACTTAGTTCCTCATGGGAAGCAACCACTGTTAACAGCTCCTTATGGATTCTGTCAGAATTATCATAGAGCTATAGATATAGGTAGCCATACATATATACGTATGTATATACACATATGCACATATATATGTATATACTTTTTCAACCAAATGGTAGCATATTAACCACACTCTTTTGTACCTTGCTTTATTCACTTAATAATTTCTTGAAGTTTGTTCCATTTATGCCATTTGTCTTACTCCATTTGGGCTGCTATAACAGAATACCATAGACGGCGTGGCTTGTAAACAACAAACATTTATTTCTCATAATTCTGGAGACTGGGAAGTCCAAGATCAAGGTGCCGGCAGATTCAGTGTCTAGTGAGGACCCGCTTCCTGGTTCATAGATAACCATCTTTTGCCCATGCCCTCACGTGGTGGAAGGGAGCTCTCTGGGGCATCTTTTATAAGGGCACTAATCCCATTCATGAGGGCTCCACCCTCAGAATCTGATCGCCTTTCAAAGGCCCCACCTTCAAATACCGTTACACTGGGGAGTAGGTTTCAATATGTGAATTTGGGGGGGACACAGCATTCAGTCCGTAGTCCCATTGCATATATTCCAGCTCTACCACTTTCTAGCTGCATGACCTTGAGCAGGTTACTTAACCTTTCTGTGCCTCAGTTTACTCATCTGTACACCGGGAGTAACATCAATACTGATGTTTTGTTTTGAGATTACTGATAGCTCTGTTGAGAGAATTAATGAGTTGGAATAGAACCTGACTCATAGTGAGCACTCAGGAAGGGTAGGTGTTGTTGTCATTATTATGTATCAGTATAATAGGCAGAAATGTTATCTCATTGAAATTTTGATTTATATTTCCCTTACTCTGTGCAAAGATGGGCTTCTCCTCTCATACTTCCAGCTTTAAGGTTTTCCAACCCTCCTTGAAAAATACAATATGAAGAGTTTAATCTATGTTTTGCTTACTTACAGTAGTGAAGAAAATTAAAAATAATATTTATCTTATTTTCCAAATAGAAAACTCTAATATTGAACTTGCTCTTTCAGATGGGACATGCCGAGCTCATATCCCTCAGTGCAAGAAGGCCCTTTGTCCCCTTCCTCCTTAAGAGTCCGATACACCAGGTCTCGCTGTGCCCTACTGAAATCAGGATCAGCTGAGGTAGCAGCGGATTTTGTAAATTTCACAGGCAAGACAAACATAGCTTCTCATGCCTGGGTCCTGGGAAGCCATGAGGGAGCTGTCACTGACAACATGTGAGTGGCAGTTCCTGAAAAGCTTTTCTTTTAAGCTATTTCTTCCTCTCTTCCAGAATAATCCGCACATAACCACTCTGATATTACAGCCCAGGCGTGGTCATCTACACCATCACCATACTGATCTTTAAAAAAGAAAACAGATTTGTGTTAATCAGATAATTAATACTAGATGTTGTAAAAAGAAAAAAAAACCAACAACAACAAAACCCAACCCTCAAGTATTAATGTGGCTTAGAACAAAAAAGATTTACCTTTTGCTTCTATAGTGTGAATGTTCCTGTTCAGGGGCCCCTGCTGGGCAGCTCTCTTCTGAGCCCACATCTTGTGGCTCTGCCATCCTGAAAACCTTTACTTTCAGCCTCATAGAAAGGGGAAGGAAATATGCAGAGGGCCGTATGGGACAATTTAGGACTAACCCTGGAAGTGGCATATGTCACTATTACCCTCATTCCTTTGGCCAAAACTCTCATATAGTTCACCGAATTCAACTCAGGCAGGCTGAGAAACACAGTTCAGTTGTGTGTGTAGAAGGAAAAGGATATTTGGTGAGCACATAGGAGTATTTTTGCCACAAGATTATGTATATATTTATAAATTATATAGATACATGTACATACATGAAAACATATATGAATTTTTCATTCATTCATTCATTCATTCGTTCATTCATTCATTACAGAAATATATGTCTATATAAATTTGATTCTAGTTAAGAAGGTGGTAACGTGGGGGGAAGTGTGACCAAGTGCAGAAACTGGCTAACTCTATTGGCTTCTTTGGCTTAAGTTTACACACGTGTAAAATGAAGAATTGGACCTGGTCAGTTTCCCAGATTACTGTAGTTTTTGTGCCACTTTCACAATTTTTATCAGATTTGCGTTCAATCTACTGCTAAAAAGTAAGTAGCAATGCTCAGAGAAATGTTTCATCCAAGAATCCACACTGGCCATGTGCGGTGTTTGTTCTACTTACACGTCTGAAACACATGGGGAAAGTGTGCTACACAACATTCTGGGGCACACTTGAGCCTTGCACTTGCAATCCACTTGGCTGGCTTAAGCTGGATCTCCACAACACTACTGACCTTAACCTCCCTCCAAACGGTAATTTTTCATTCATTCATTTGTTCATTCATTCATTCCACAAATGCGTTTTGAATGTCCACTATGTGCCAGACACTGTTCCAAGATCTTGAGATACATCAGTAGCCAAAATGGATAAAAATCCCTGTCCTTAAGGAGATTTCATTCCAGTGAGGAGAGAGAAACAATAATCAACATTATCTAGTATTTTAGAAGATGATGAGTGCTGTGGAAAAAAAGAGAAACTAGAGCAGGAATAGCATAATCAGGAGTGTGGGAGTGAGGGGCAGGTTAAGTATTAAATTGGATTGTGAGGGGGTGGCCTCATGGAGATGATGACATTTGAGCAAATATTTGAAGGAGATGAGGGGCTTGACCATGCGAAAATCTGAGTATAGCACATTCCATGCAGAAAGAGCAGCTTGTGCAAAGGCCCTGAGGCAGGAGTATCTGGTATGAACAAGGAGCAGCAGGGATGGTACGTGGTGGAAGAGGAGTGAGCCAGGATGAGAGTTGTTCAAGATGGGGCCAGAGAGGTAATGGGGAGCAGGTGATGGCAGATCATCGAGGGCATTTGTAAGGACCTTGGGTTTTACTGTTAGTGAAATGAGGAAACCATTGCAGCATTTTGAAAAGAGGAATGACGAGATCTCGCTTTGAAAGGATCAGCCTCATTACTGTGTTGAAAATAGACTGGGTAGCAGGGAGGGCCACAGGCAGGGAAACCAGTTAGCGTGTGTATCAGGGTGCGTCCTCCCAGAAGCAGATGCCAAGTGGGCTTAAGCACGTGAAGATTTTATTAGGGGAAATGCCTGAGTGGGAGAAAGTGGGCAGGGGATACCCGGGAAGGCTGGCAGGGCCATCAGGCCAATATGCAAGTCTGACCCCAGTGAAGGTGAGGGGGAGAGAAGGTAGGGTGGAAGCATCCTAGACTGCTGTGCTCTCTAAGGAAAGTTGGGCAAAGCCACAGAAGGGTCCTCCAGCCAAAGTCCGCTGACAAAGGAGCTCCTGTCTCCCGGGAACAGGTCTGCCCTAGTGTCCCTGCTGCTCCGGTGACGAGTAGGGACAGGTCGTGGGAGGCCTGACCTCCAGGTCAGTGAGGGATTTCAAAGTGCAGCACCTGGGCCTTCGGTCATTTATGCTCTGCTCTCAAAGCCACCTCGGGAGGCCACTGCCGTTACCTAAACAAGAGGGAACGGTGGCTCAGAGGCGCGTGCAGCCATGAAGGTAGCGGCGAACGCTGATTCTGGGTATAGTTAGAAGGTCGATCCAGGTTTCTGGAGGGATGGAATGTGGGGTATGAGATAAAAGGAGGAGGCAGGGATGACCCCGAAGTTTTTGGCCTGAGCAGCTGGAAGGATGACCCGGCCATCGACTGAGATAGAGGAGTCTGCTGTGTTTTTCCTAATCCGCACTAAATAATTATAGAAATCAGAAACGTTCGTCCACGCACTCCCTAAATTTCTCCCGTATTCTATCCCAGTGGTACCCGGACACCTGAATAACGCGGAGACACGGTGCTTCTCCGGTCCCATGGGTCTAAGTCTCAGAGCTGCCCGTCCGCTAGGAAGTCTTCAGGCCAGAATCACTCCGTGCTGTTTAAAACCATCTTTTCTTTTCCAGAGGGAAAATAGAGCCAACACCCTGTGTCAAGCCAGTTCTTCTTTAGGCAACTTTAATTTCACTTTCCATTTCCTGAGTGAATCCTGATCATTCCAGAGTGACACTTCCCCTTTCCCTTCCAATTCGTGCCTTTTCCTCTCTATTCCAAAGTACAGATTTAGAGATGGAAGTTGGTGTAGAGAAAGGAAGCAATTTCCATGTCACTTTGTTATTTTCTTTTACCACCACCAAGCCAGTGAGACCAGTGGGGGTGGTCGGGTTTTATTGTAAGTGTTGAAAATTCCCAGTGATGATTTGCTGGGGTTGTCTTGAAAACTTTAGAATTCAGAGCTTGTACTTATTTCGTCTTAAAGACAGGCAGGAGGGCGAATTCTGTCTGCGGTCCAGTGGGTTTTTGGCTGATAACCTCAAGAACCCAAAAGGAGAATGAGGTTGATTGTTTTATTGACACAATAAAAACCAGAATCTGTTCTTCCATGACCTTCCCGTTGTGACCTTGTGGTGGCCAGTGTATTTATGGTGCTCTTCAAGCTATTAAAGAACCCTATAAACTTAATGCCCAGTAAATTTGATTTAGGAATCCAATAAAAGAGGTTTAGAATCAAAGACTGTGAGGATAGGAAATTGGGAGTAACTGGTGGACATGTGTGTATTTTGTTGTCTTTTTATTATTCACTGAAAAAAATAACTGGAGAAAAATTATCCACCTGGAGAGAAACTCGGTTCACAGTCATACTTCTTGAGACCAATCTAGGAATTGATAAGCTAACATTCTTATTTATATTCACTACCTGGTGAAGAAAACATTAGGAGTTTACATTTTACTAATTTTTTCATCAAAGATTTTAATAACCACACATATAAAATTTTTTAAATAGTATAATTCATATTAAATCAGATCAGCTTACTACTGCTTTGAAGTCTGCTTGGGCGCAGAAGTTGCAATTAATCCTGTCACAGTAGATTAAGTTTTCCAAGTGTACATAAAATTTGTGCATTATAGAAAGTTTGGACATTTTAGAAAACAAGAAAATTAATCACACACGACAAACACTTTAGTGGAAACCACCGTTAAGCGTTTGTTGTGCTTCTTTCCAATTCTGTTCCTGGGCATAGAATTTTTGCTTTGTTTTGTCATGTATAAAATGAACACACAAAAAGTGGAATATTGCGTAAAAATTATCAGTCAAATAAATTTTTTTTTTAGAAATTCCAAAGTGACTAAAACCTGCCCTTCTCAAATGTAAAGTCAGTCCTCGTGTGCTACCCTTCCGTCTTACGCAGGCAGTGGGGCTTTCAAGCGTACATCTAGTGCACAAACACTGTGTGTTTCTGCAGATGTTGAGGGAAGCCAAAGAGAAAGAGAAGCAGAGACTGGCGCAGCAGCTCACGGCCGAGAGGACTGCGCACTACGGGATGCTGTTTGATGAGTACCAAGGTTTGTCACACCTGGAAGCCCTGGAAATTCTGTCCAATGAAAGTGAAAGCAAGGTACGTCTGCGCTGGGTGTTGGAAATAGCATGTCCACTAATATGCTTTTTTAAACATGAAAGAAACTGGAAAATCTTCATTAAAATATCGCATTTTTAGAGCTTCATAATTATTGTGCTAAGGTCACAAATACTGTACAGCCTGATGACCTCCTCATGCTCCATATTATGTCCTCTCTGTCCTGCGCCAAGCTCTTACCCCTCCCCAGCCCCAAGAGGGCCAGCACGAGGAGAGTCATCACTACCCCCCTCATGGTGCAGAAGGCTGCTCAGAAACTCTGCTGTCAGGCTCCTGGCCCTGTGCCTCCCTTTGCTGACGTAGTACCAGGTCAGAGATGCCCTACAGGCCACATCTTCATTCCTACCCAGTGAAAACAAAGCAGCTGATGTTTTTTTCAGACTGTAGGGTTCTAATATATTTAGCTTTATGGGTTATATAGTTATTTTTCTCCCATTTCTTAGAAAGCCTGGGTCACAAAGGGCAGGGTTATCTCACCGGGCGTTCAAGTTCTATTTGGGAATGCTCCTGAACAGAAACCTGGGAATTACCTAACAACCCTGCACGTTCGCACTCCCCACTGTGATCTCGAGAAACAAAACATGAAGAGCAGAAATCATCAGGGTTTGGGGATTTCTATTTTAAGAATCTACGTGGTGAGTGTGTGTGTGTCTTTATTTAGCAAACACAGAGTCACTGTTCTAAGCACTTTAAAACTGTTAACTTATTTAATTGTATATGGCAATTTTGTGTGGATGTCAGGCTGACTGTACTCAGGGCTGTTTTTCCAACGGAGGCCACAGGACAATACCCTCTGAACCTCCTGTGAGAGGCTCTAGGCCATCCCAGTGACATTCACTGGGGAGAGGCAGGTCCTCAGACAGGAAGTTGACCTTGGAAGTGAGCCTTAGAATGGAAAAATGATTTTTTGTTGTTGTTGTTGTTGAGGAAGATTGGCCTTAAGCTAACATCTGTGACAATCTTCCTCTATTTTGTATGTGGGACACCGCCACTGCGTGGCTTGATGAGGGGTGTGTATGTCCGTGCCCAGGATCTGAACCTGTGAACCCCAGGCCACTTAAGCAGAGTGTGTGAACTTAACCACTATGCCACTGGGCTGGACCCTAGAAAAGTGATTTTTGACTCTCTCTAGGCCATGCCTTCTTATATTTGGACTTTGAGGAGATTGAGACATTCTTGATGCCCACCTCATCAGGGACAGATGACCTCTGCCATATAGGCAACCAAGAGCCACACAGGATGGAGACACACACACAGCACACACCCAAGATTATCAAGTTCTATATTACTATCTATATTTATTCCCTTTTCTGTTTATCTGTGAGCCATCATTGACAGTCTTATGGTTAAACTGTTAAAGGATAATTTTTTTCAAAAGCAAAATCATGACTCAGATACAAAATGAACATGAATTAAAGAATTTATTTAGCTCATTAATTAAATGAAGGAATGAGACAGATGTTATAACCAGTTCAAAGGGAAAGTCAAAGCGTAAATTTATATGGAGTAAGGCAATTTGAGATGAAAGTACGAATGGACACAACCTGGCTTTTCCACAGGAGGGGAAATGGTCCCTCCACTGGACAAAAGTCATTCTCATGTCTATGGACAAGAATCATTTCACGCTGCTATCAGCCAGCTACAATTTATATAGTTGTAAAATTGCTCCCATGAAAGCAGAGTCTGAAAATCTGGTAAGTTGCTCTCTAGAAAATACAGTTTTCTACTCAAGCACGAATTTTTCCCTATAAAAGCTGGATTTAGGGTCAGACATCATATTATCAAATACCACTCAATAGCTGTACGATTTTGGACCTGTCTTGCCTCAATTGCCTTATCTATGAAATGAGAATAATAATAAAACCTACTTCATAGGATTATTAAAAGAATTAAATGAGACAATTCATGTGAAACCAGTCGCAGCATACCTAGTACATAATAAGCTCTCAATAAATGTTAGCTGCCATTTTATGCATGTGTACATATATGCATATATAATGTGGGTGACATTTTATTTTTATATGCATTTTTATGTTATATGTATATATTTGTTATTATTATTAAAAACTATTGCAGGGCAGCATGGCCCCTGGAAGTTATGGTGGTAGAGAGAGATTCTACTCTGGCCAGTTCCATCACAGGTCTCAGCTGTGAAACAGCCCCAGGCCCCTAAGCAAAGAGCCCCAAGGGACTGATGTTGCTGGAAAGGAGGCTTGGTCCCTGGAGGGTGCATTTCCCTCTGTTGGCACACTGCTCCCACAAGCGCTGCTTTCTTCCTCCAGCCTGGAGATTTTTGTAGTATTCATAGTAAGGAATGCAGAATTTTTTCTTGGCTTAGTAATGATGGTTACTGGATGCTATAATAAACAGTCCTAAAATGTCTGAGTCAAAACTGGTAAGAGTTATTATCCTCACTCCTAGAACAGCCCAAGATGGGGGCGCCTGGTCAGCAGGCAGCTTTCCTGCCTTTAGGGAGCCAGGAGCCAGGCTCTGTCCATCTTGTGGCTTCACTAGACCCAGCCTAAAGTTCACAGGCCTCTGGCAAGAATACAAATGGAGATCCATACTGGGGTTGTGAGATTCAGCAAATAAAATTACAGGGTGACTAGTTAAATTTTAACTTTAGATAAATGGTGAATACTGTTTTAGTATAAATAGGTCGCATGCAATATTTGGGACACAGACTTACACTAAGAAAATATTCATTGTTTATCTGGAATTTAAATTTAACTAGACTTTTTTTTTTTTTTTTTGGTGAGGAAGATTCACCCTGAGCTAACATCTGGGCTAATCTTCCTCTATTTTTTGATGTGGGATGCCTCCACAGCATGGCCTGATGAGTGGTGTAGGTCCACGCCTGGGATCCGAACCCACAAACCTGAGCTGCCAAAGTGGAGCACGTGGAACTTTAACTTTAACTTCCGCCATGGGGCCAGACCCAAGACATCCTATATTTTACCAGGCAACCTACGCATACCAAATATTTAAAAGTTAAAGGACTTGTGAAACCAATTGTTAAAGAAAATATATTTTGTCAGCCTACCTTGACAAATATACTTTCATAATGACCTAGAAAGCAGGGTTCCCATTTAGAATTCTCAAACTCCTCAAATTTCCACACCACCCTCCTGCCTGCTCTCCTCCCGTTGTCTCCAGCTGTCTCTCGCCTCAGGGAGCCTCATGTGTACAGGTGAGGATGCCCTGGTTCAAGCGCCATTGACACCCCTGCAGACAGCCACCTCTTGGCCATCCCTTGGGGTTGGGGCGCACACTCTGATGGATGGTCTCCCTGTAAGGAGCGCAGCTGAGGAAGGGGTTCACACAGGCCATGGAAAGGAACTTTCAGTCACCTGGAGAGTGCTCTAGAAGGGGGAGTGTGGACTCTGGTGGGCACGTCCCTTTGGCCCTGTGACCTCCGCTGTATCCAAGTCTAAAGTATTGGGTTTCACCGTCCTCTAGAGCCTTATTGTCTTCTTATCCCATCAGCATAAGGAGAGAGAGTGTAGAGGGGACGCTCCCATTTTTTAAAAGTCTTGGTTCGGAAATGATACACGTCACCTCTGCTGACATTCCATTGGCTAAAACTTAGACACGTTGTATGGAAATATCAGGAATTATTATCATTACTTTTCTAATAGATTGATTCCAGGATGGCAATAGGCATGGCAAAGTGGTGTTCTGTAAATCTTAAGGAGAAACTAATAATTTTGCCATTATAGTCAATAGTTAATAAAAATAGTAAACAAGAATCGTCAAAATGGCCCCCCACACCCCCTTTCAGGGAAAAGATTTACAAGGCAGACTGTCCACCCCATGTCCTCGACAACACTTAGCACAATTCCAAGCATATAGTCAGCATTCCACAAATATTTATTGAGGAGCACATGATTATTTATTATTTATTGTTGGATTGAAGTAAGGACTCGATGCACTTCACCTTGGCAGAATGGAATGAACTAGGAGGAAGCAAAAGAGATGCTATAGGAGAAAGATGCCGACAAAAGAGTCCTTAGTTAAAACGAACCCTTCCCAGGGGATGCCAAAAACGTAAAACCCCAGTGCATTCCCTCCTGGAGGATGGCCACCCTCCGGAAGACACAGGGAAATCAAAATGTTCCACGTGTGTATATATGTTTTCACTGAGTGTTGTACTCAAGCACATTTATTCAACAATTACCTTTTTTATTCAGTCTTAGAAAACTGCTGTTTAGAAAATATATCTGAAGCATAAGAATATGATGTGCACACATCTAGGACCCTGAGACCTAAACACAAGGACTCTGAAAAGATCAGGGCAGAAAGGAATGACGGCAGCCATCCTGCAGGGCGACTTTGCTTCCACCCTCTGAACTCTGAGGCTAATAGGTTTCATGTGGATGACTTCCCGCCGAGCTGCCTCCCAGGGCCTTGGCGCCGGTCGCATTATGCCCTGGTGATGTGCATTAGCTACTTTTAGGAAAATGGTGTCCTGGCCTCTCAGAGGCCCTCTCTAACTCTCTCACTTATCCTCATGTACAAATCTACCGCCATCATGAATATTACAACATATTCTGAAGAGCATTGTGGCTCCTCTGCTGGTTCTCCCTCCAGAGCAAGCATTTGATCTGCAGAATGAAAAAATTAAAAGCTTACAAGTACTGTCTAGTCATACGTGACTTTTTATATGGTCCTCCCTGCCCTTTTACCATTTTGGAAATTAAAATCAATCTTAAAATTCACAGAGGATGACTGGCCATCTGTACAAATAATTATTAAGTTGTTTACAAAGGATAGCTACAAAAGAAGGGTCCTGAAGACAATGAGCACAGAGGACATCAGTTCAAGCATCATCCTGTGAAGCCTCCCCACCCCCGCCTTCCCTCCCGAAGTGGGACTGCAGCTCCCTCCCAGGTGCCACACTGTCGCTGCACTCACGTCTGTCATGGCTTTTGTCAGTTGACATGGGTCTCCCTCCTCTAGACTGCAAGATCTCTGAGAAGAAAAATGTGTCTTGTGCCTTTTTGTAACCCCAGTACAATAGCACACATCTAGCAAGTATATATGTGTATATATATATATATCTGTATATATACATAGAACATTTGTTTATTTATATGTTTGTTTACATGTGTGTGTATATATAAATATAATTTATTGACCATCACTATAAATACTTCTAAGTACATCATTTTATTTAAACTTCAAAACAACCTTACAAGGTTGGTGGTATTAGTCTTCAATTTATAGATAAGGGAGCTGAAGCGTGGAAGGGTAAAATATGTTACCCAAGGTCACATAATTGAATCCAGGGTTGACGTCAAAGTGTTTTTTTAACCACCATGATAGAAAAGCTACCACCACCATTTATTTAGCATCTGCTGTGTACACTTGTGCAATGTACTTCCTATTCCTTATTTCATTGACCCCACAAAGCATCACAATGAAATGTGGACCTTGTTTTAAAACTGAGAAAAACTTCCTTTGGGTATATACCCAGAAGTGGAATTGCTAGATCATATGGTAGATCTATTTTTAATTTTTTGAGGAAACCAAAAACAGGATTTCAAAGAGATATGTGCACTCCCATGTTTATTGTAATATTATTTACAATAGCCAAGATAAGGAGACAACCTAAATGCCTATCAATGGATGAAAGGATAAAAAAGATGTCATATATATATATATGTATATATACACAATGGAATATTATTCACCCGTGAGAAGAGAGGATATATTGTCATTTAGGACAACAAGAATAGACCTTGAGCCCATTATGCTAAGTGAGATAAGTCAGACAGAGACAGACAAGTACTGTATGATCTCACTTATATGTGGAATCTAAAAAAGTCCAACGTCATAAAAAACAGAGTAAAATGGCAGTTACCAGGGGTTGAAGGTGGGGAGATTGATTAGATTGATGATGTTTAAGGGCACAAACTTGCAGCGAGTAGTAAATAGGCCAGAGAACTAATGCACAGTATAATGAATATAGACAACAATAGTGTACTGCCATCATCAAACTTGCTAACACACTAAAACTTTATGATTCCAACCACTAAAAAGAAAGGATAGTCATGTGACATGATAGAGGCACTAAACCTCACTACAAGTGCAATATATACATGTATCAAATGAACACGTTGTACACCTTAAATTTACACAGTGTTATATGTCAAACACATTCGATTAACAAACTGAGGCCCAAGGAGCTTATGTAACTTACCCAAAGTTGCACAGTTAGTAGGCAGTAAATCCAACATTCAACCTCCCACACCGAGAATCACCTCAGTCCTGGGAAACCTGAGGACGGCCGTACATAAATGTTATTAATGAGAAGAGATGACAGTTATGCCAACCTATTTCTTTTTTCAGGTTCAGTCATTTTTATCATCACTTGATGGAGAGAAGCTGGAACTCTTAAAAAATGACCTAATTTCCATTAAAGACATCTTTGCAGCCAAAGAATTAGAGAATGAAGAGAATCAAGAAGAACAAGGTAAAGGTAAATAACCTGTTAAAGAGCAAGACAGACTGTAGGTACAATTCTTATGAACTCTGTTAGTAAGCACAGCCCTTTGAACAGGGTGGAATTATTTAATTCAGATGCTCCTCCTCCCTGCTTCCAGAACACTCTGTGCATCTGCTCTTGTCACAGGAGCTGGTCACTTTGATCTGTAACCCTCCCTTTTGCTGGGCGGGAACTCCTGACAGAGCCATCTTTATTTCTCTGGTGTCCAGCACAATCCTGGCACATCACATCACAGACGTGCAATAAATGCATATGGTCAAATGAACAAAGAGCACAGTGTGCTCAATGGGGCCCTGATGCCTAGAGTTTATGCTCCGATGTCTAATGTTCTGTGTGCATGCAGAAGTTGTTGAATGTGATTGATGTTGATGGTGGGCAGGTCTTTCAGTGGATTTCTTTTCATATCTTGTTATTCTTTTTAATTTATATGTGCAGGAGTTAGGGTGTACTGGTAAGTGGCCTACACTCCACCGAAAAAGTACAGTTCTGACAAAGGCACCCAGTGCACCACGGTGTGATGTGTTGGGTTGACAATCACTGAACTAAGCCAGGTGTGCACTCCTGATCATCTTCCAGCTGGACAATGACATGACGCCAAGGAGACTAGAACATATTTTGTGAGAAGCAAGCCTTCCTTGAGAGGGGGAAAAAACGTTCTCAAAGTTGGGCATGCTTAATGATTACGTCCATTTGGGAAGAGAATATAGCAAAATATTTGCTATGTACATGGAGAGTGATCTCTTACTGATGTCACCACCAACCACCACAACCACAGTTGTTTGTGTCGCTTATGTTAAAAATTCAAGAGGCTGGCCTGGTGGCGTGGTGGTGAAGTTTGTGCACTCCACTTCGGCGGCCAGGGTTGGCAGGTTTGGATTCCGGGTGCGGACTTACACACTGCCCATCAGCCATGCTGTGGCAGCCTTCCGCATACAAAATAGAGGAAGATGGGCACCGATGTTAGGTCAGGGCTAATCTTCCTCAGCAAAAAGAGGAAGATTGGCAACAGATGTTAGCTCAGGGCCAATCTCCTCACCACAAAAAAAGAAAAAATTCAAGCAACCATAGACACACAAGGCTGGCTTCTCCTGGGACCATCTGAAGGTCCCATCTGAAACATTTTCGCCACTTACTTGCTGAATGGCCCTGAACAAGCTATATCACCTTTCTGAAACTCAGTATCTTCACCTGTAAAGTGAAGACAATGTTACATATTTCCAAGGGCTATTGTGAGGATCAAATTAGATAATATATATAAAAACGTATGTTACAATGCCTGACGCACAAAGCTGCTAAAAACTGTTAACTATTATTATTTAAAGTGCCAACACAATGCCAGGACAGTAATAAGGGTGTAATACGTTATAGCTTTTACTTATGATTGTACTTGTTGTTACCCAAATGCAGAACAGTGATACTGTGCATTCATACCATGAAGTCACTGGAAGTATTTTCTGCCCATGCATGTTGCACACCTTTAATGAAAGCTCCAACACAAGAGCAGAAATGCTTCAGCCTCGGTGCTCACGGCAAAATTATTCTAAGCATTTGCAAACTGTTATTTAAATACCATCTCCCGCTTTAGCCCCACATATTGACCTTATGTGCATTCACTTTAATGAGATTTATGCTCGTTGCATCAAAATAGAAAAATCAATTAGACAGAAGCATAGAAAGACCCAGTATCAAAGAAGTAGTTGGAGAATAACATTTTTGAGCGTTTGTATGTTCTACAGTCACAAAGGATGACAGCCTTGTCTCTGTTTTAATAATGGAGAAACTAAGGCGTTAGTTGTCAAAGGTCATGCGGCTAGCATGATAGACCCAAGATGAACTAATATAGATGCTTCTTTTCCAGCATAACAATCACCAAAAAGATCCAGGCTATTTCTCTTCAGTTCCATGATGCCTGAGGTAGACCTTGGTCCTATTGGGAATGTCACTCTGAGAGGATTAAAGAGGATCCCAGGGGCTGGCCCTGTGGCTGAGTGGTTAAGTTCTCATGTTCCGCTTCCACAGCCCAGGGTTTCTCTGTTTCGGATCCTGGGCATGGACATGGCACTGCTCATCAGGCCATGCTGAGGTGGCATCCCATATAGTACAACCAGAGGCACTCACAGGTAGAATATAAAACTATGTACTGGGAGGCTGTGGGGAGAAGAAGAAGAAAGAAAGGGAAAAAAAAGAAGATTGGCAACAGATGTTAGCTCAGGTGCCAATCTTTAAATAAAAAAGAGGATCCTAACTTCCCCCTAACATCAAAGAGATACTGTTGCCAGAGCAAGTTAAGGCAATATTGCATCCCCAACTAGTGCTATTTTTTGGAGAGGAAACGTGATTCAGTACTGTTAAATAGAAAGTGTTACTATATGTGATGTGTTCCAGTCTTAATGTAGAGCTTCAGTATATTGAGATTGTTGAATATGACCCAAAAAAATTGAAGTCCTGAACAGCATGCTTAAGAAATGGTACATTTGTCTCTCCTTAAGTGACAGAACCCTGTTATCTCCCATAATATATCCATTTTCCCAGAGGGCATCTCCAGATTATAAAAACACTATTAATTCTAATTAACTTAATTTAATAAATAAATGTCATTCAAACACTTCAAGAAGAACCAAGAGAAAAGAATAGTGGGGTTGTCATTAAGTCAATCCAATTATGATGAAGTGCCACAACTCCAGGAAGGTGGAGGGCTTGTCCTAAAGCCGCGGAGAGGAATCTTATCCTGGGGCGAAGCTCTGGGAGACCAGAGCATTTCCATCAAACTTGTGTCTTGTAAGCACTTACGTTCCTAAAAGCCTCCTAACACCTAAATAATTTGTTTCATTGTCTCAGAAAATGTAATCAACTGTCATTCTGTCATTTTCAGGTAGATTTCCTATTGAGCTCCTCTACATTTAGGATGTTAGCTAGTGATTTGCATGTTCGTCTTGCCAGCAGATTGTAATTTTATCACGCTGCCATGGGTCTCTAATTTGGTTTACCACACTGTTGTGAAGAGATTTTAAAAGGCTGTTTTCTATTTTTATATCCTTGGTGAAGATCTTCTTTTCAGCCATGTGTACAGACCAAGAGTTGTAGTAATAGATATTCTTTGTTGCAATGTTTTGGGGTTTTTTTATTGAGTTCATAATAGTTTACATAATTGTGAATTTCAATTGTACATTATTTCTTGTCTGTCACCATGAGTGCTCCCCTTCCCCCTTGTACCCACCCCCCACCCCCCTTCCCCTGGTAAACACTGAACTGTTCTCTTTGTCCTTGCGTTTGTTTATCTTCCGCATATGAGTGAAATTGTACAGTGTTTGTCTTTCTCAGTCTGGCTTATTTGGCTTAACATAATACCCTCGAGGACCATCCATGTTGTTGCAAATGGGATGATTTTTGTCTTTTTTATGGCTGAGTAGTATTCCATTGTGTGTGTGTGTGTGTGTACATTTATATATATATATATATATATACACCACGTCTTTATCCAATCATCGGTCGATGGGCACTTGGATTGCTTCCATGTCTTGGCTATCGTGAATAGTGCTGCAATGAACATAGGGGTACATAGGTCACTTTGGATTGTTGATTTCAAGTTATTTGGGTAGATACCCAGTAGTGGGATAGCTGGGTCATATGGTGTTTCTATTTTTAGTTTTTTGAGGAATCTCCATACTGTTTTCCATAATGGCTGCACCAGTTGCCACTCCCACCAGCAGTGTATGAGGGTTCCCTTTTCTCCACAACCTCTCCAACGTTTGTTGTTTTTAGTCTTAGTGATTATAGCCATTTTAACAGGTGTGAGGTGGTATCTTAGTGTAGTTTTGATTTGCATTTCCCAGATGATTGGTGATGTTGAACATCTTTTCATGTGCCTGTTGGCCATCTGTATATCTTCTTTGGAAAAATGTCTGTTCATCTCCTCTGCCCATTTTTTGATTGGGCTGTTCATTTTTTTGTTGTTCAGTTGTGTGAGTTCTTTATATATTATGGAGATTAACCCCTTGTTGGATGTATGATTTGCGAATATTTTCTCCCAATTGGTGGGTTGTCTTTTTGTTTTGATACTAGTTTCCTTTGCCTTGCAGAAGCTCTTTAGTCTGATGAACTCCCATTTGTTTATTTTTTCTTTTGTTTCCCTTTTCTGAGAAGACATGGTATTCGAAAAGATCCTTTTAAGTTCTATGTCAAAGAGTGTACTATCTATATTTTCTTCCAGAAGTTTTATGGTTTCGGGTCTTATGTTCAAGTCTTTGATCCTTTTTGAGTTTATTTTCTGTATGGTGTGAGATAATGGTCTACTTCCATTCTTTTGCAAGTGGTTGTCCAGACTTCTCAACGCCATTTATTGAAGAGACTATCTTTTCCCACTGTATGTTCTTGGCACCTTTGTCGAAGATTAGCTGTCCGTAGATGTGCAGTTTTATTTCTGGGCTTTCAGTTCTGCTCCATTGATCTGTGTGCCTGTTTTTCTACCAGTACCATGCTGTTTTGATCACTATGGCTTTGTGGTACATTTTGAAGTCAGGGATTATGATACCTCCAGCTTTGTTCTTTTTCCTCAGGATTGCTTTGGCTATTTGGGGTCTTTTTTTGCCTCATATGAATTTTAGGATTCTTTGTATTATTTCCGTGAAGAATGTCATTGGGATTCTCACTAGGATTGCACTGAATCTGTAGATTGCTTTAGGTAGTATGGACGTTTGAACTATGTTTATTCTTCTGATCCATGTGCGTGGAATCTCTTTGCATTTCTTTATGTCATCATCTATTTCTTTCAATAATGTCTTATAGTTTTCATTGTATAAGTCCTTCACCTCCTTGGTAAAATTTATTCCTAGATATTTTATTCTTTTTGTTTGTTGAAACGTTTTTTATCATCTGTTTTTTTCTCCTTCCATTTTTCTCTGTGATTTTTTTTCCTAAAATATTCGATAAAAGTCACTGGTGTATTTTTCTGTTTTATAGAATGAATACACATTTAAAAACTGAAGCTGCGTGAGTACTTGTATCCTAGTTTAGTGTTGATGACTCCCAAATATTCTTAATCTTCCTATGTTTATATCTTTGTAGCACATAATGATATAGTTAAATCTTTAGTGTTTGCAGGATACTTTCACATTTGTTGTATTATTTGGTCCTTACAACGACGCTAAAGAGGAGATGGGTGGGTTTTATTATCCTAAGTTCACAGAGGCGGAAATGGAAGCTGAGAAGCCCTGTGACTGGCCCGGGTCACGGAGCCACTAAACGTAGAACCCCTCCTCCCAAGCCTCAGCCTGGGCTGTCTCTGCCCTGCAACGCTGCCTCTTCCAGAACCAGAAGGCCCCAGCTGTTTGGGAACGAGACCTTGTTGATGCTGCCCTGATGTGCCCCGGCCCCTTTTATTTGCTGGCCTAGAGAGGATGAGATCTAGACCTCTGCCCAACAGAGAGAGAATCTCAGCTTTGGGAGGAAGTTCTCTCTCTCCCCGTTCCCTCTCCCTCTCTCATCCCCCAAGCTCTCCCTTTGTGCATGTGACTAATGCCTTCTCGTTCTTGAAGGCTTGGTTCAGGCATCACCTCCTCCAGGAAGCCTTCTTAACAGCCCTCTGAGGACTGGATTAGGTGCTGCAAAGCCCCCTCAGTCAGAGCACTTGCCTCTTTTGGTTATAATGATTCACTGTGTCGGCTTCATCAGGAACAAAGACAGCCATCTCTCTCTACCCCCAAGGCACATGACTCCCTCCCCTGCTGCGGCCCCCCTGGCCTCCTTGCTGTCCCTGAATAAGCCGGGCACACTCCCTCCTGGACTTTGTGCTAGCGGTGCCTCTGCCTGGAAATCTCTTCCCCTGAGCTGGTGTGGCTCACCCTTCTCCTCCTCCGGTTCATTACTCAAATGGCACTTTCTCAGCTGCCCTCCCATTTAAAATTGCTACCCCCTCACTGTCCCTATTCCTCTTCCTTGCTTTATACTCCTCCATGAATCTTTTCTCCTGACATATATGTTTTACTTCTCTAGTACGTTTACTGATCTGTCTCCCTCATGAGCATATATAAATTCTAGGTGATGTTAAGCTGGTTAAGCCAAATGTTTTGAACAAAGACCTACAAGTTATCCTGGCTGTCTTCATGAGCTGCTGATTAACATTTTGTCTATAAAACAGAGAGCACGTGCAGATGAGTGTTAGATACAGTATTTCTCGCATGGCTTAGTCCTCCCTGAAGCTACTGCCTTCCCCACTGACATAGCCAGAGTATTTTCTTCTCAGAGGGTTTTGAGATCATGTAATCAGGCCGGATTAATGATGCCTTTATTCCCCTCAAAACTGGTAGTAAACTGATTGTGGAATCAATTCTTCAGCACTTATCAGAAACTTTTAAAAAGGCTTCAACTCGTGATACAAATGAGAGAAATAAGACTATAACTTTTTTTTCCCTCTGCAAAGCCCCAGTGCATGCTCGTATATTCTAGTTGTAAGTCCTTTGACTTCTCTTTGAGCCGCCACCACAGCATGGCTAGTGACAGGCAAATAGTGTGGTTCTGCGCCCAGGAACCAAACCCAGGCCACCAAAGGGGAGCATGCTGAACTTTAACTGCCAGGCCATCAGGCCTGGCTCAGACTGTAACTTTTAAAGATCTTTCTTCTTTATTGCCCACCAATGATATTAATTTATTTTTATTTTTAGATATATTAAATATAACATTATACTTTATATAATCAATATATTATTATCTGTGATATAATTTATTAATGAATTGCTTATTCAATAAATATTCATTTTAGCACCTCCTATCTTCCAGGCACTGTGTTAGATGCCCTGGATTCAAAAGTGAACAAAACAAATTCTGTCTCTGTCTTTAGGTAACTTCCAATCTGGAGGGAAGGCTTATTGTTAAGAAGTATTGTAAGACCAGACAGATGTCCCAGGAAACCTTGGGAAATTTCTCCAGAGATATAACATTGTTACATCAGATAGCACACGACCCATCGAGACTAGTTCTGCTCCCTTAGCACGGTGGCTCTGTAGACAGAAAAGGTCGCCCTGGGTATCGTTAGGGTTGCCTGGTAAGCATGGCAGTACTCTAGGTCATAAACACAGTGTTGTCCTACGGCTCCCAACCCTGAGAAAGGTCATTCATTTGTTCCTTCGGTCATTCTTTCAACAAGTAGCTACTGACCACCCATAGCTTGAACAAGACGCATGAGTCCCTCACTGCGCTCACATTCCCTCTAGGCCAGCCTGGCGGTGCCCTGGCTAGAGCTGCGAGCAACAAGGCTCCAGCAGCCCTCACCCAGCAGCAGTCTCCTACCTCAGTGCTATGCTCATAAGCGAGCGAAACTCATCTTTGCCCGGCAGCTGGAGGACAGGCTGCCGCAGCCCCCACTTAAACTCTGACTGCGGGCTATATGGTTGGGGGAGCTGCCACATCCTGAAGGATGAAAAATAAATCATGCTTCTTACTTCTGTCATTTTCTATTTCTAGGCTTAGAAGAAAAGGGAGAAGAATTTGCTAGCATGCTCACAGAGCTTCTCTTTGAATTACATGTCGCGGCCACGCCTGACAAACTCAATAAGGTCAGCCCCTTCTGAGTCTGAGTCTTTGTCTTTTAAAAAAAAAAAAGGATCTCAGTTATAAAATTCCAGAGATCCACCCAAAATGGAAATACCCCAAATCCCAAATGGCACATAGCAGGAGGGGAGTGTGAGGTCAGTAATTAAGGTTCAAGGGGGCAACATGATGAAATGTGGTGGCAGAGAACATGGTAGACTGTGTCATGAGATCTGCATTTCAGCTGCAACTTTTACTAGTAATTACCTTGTGACCTTGAACAAGTCACTTCTCCTCAAAATAGAATTTTACATGAGAGCAGTGGTTACCTTCAGCATACGGGAGAAGAGAGGGGTGCTGAATCACCAACAGGTTTTTTCAAATTCCATTTCCCCTCCCCCGCTAAAGTGACATGTCAGGATTAGGCAGAAGGAAGCACGTCAGCCAGGTCAACCACACATCCCCACCCCCCTGGAATGTTGTTGCTACATCATGTCTAAGAACATTCCAGCTTTAACAGTCTGGGTTCCTCTAATAGTTACCACAGTACATTTTGCAGGTTAGTGCCAGGTCTTGCTGTAGAGTTTCTTGATGAGGACACTGATTATTATTTACTTAAAGCTGTGTTATTTTTCCTGTTCTTTCTCTCTTTTTTTTCCCTTTCTTCTTTTTAGCATGCAGTAGTTGACACAGGCCCTCACTTATCAAAGTGGGTGAGGAAAGGGCAGAATGAGGCAGTGAGGTGGAGAGAGAGTAATTTCTTTATCTCTGGTAGAGGTCACCGACTGTGGCAGGTCAATGACTTGAACACAGTGGGAAATTGCCTCATTCATCTCCGTGCAGCACCTGCCACTGCTCAGAGCGTGTATGATGCCTCCAAGGTCCCACTGGTTTATTTACATAGCCAGGTAAACCTTTGTCTCTAAAAGAGGACACACCAAGGATGGTTTTGGTGGGTTTTGTCTCCCTAAATCATCTTGCCATTAACTGGCCATTCAACACTGACGTTAAACTTTGACGTGTAAGCTTTAAGATGAGAAGTAGGTTTAGCATAAGCTCAGATATAACTTTCACTTAAGCAAACGGCTTAAACTATAATGATCAAAGCTGGGTGACTCTGTCCTTTCTAAATTCAGGGAATAACAGGCAAAGTGATTTCTGCTTGTTCAATTTAGCCATAATTTTTTAGGCCACAGGTTGTTCAAACTGCACCCATGTGAAATTAAACTAGTTGCAGAGCAGAGCCAGGTCATTCCCACAGCTCTTCTCTCCTGCCCCTTGAGCTGGAAGACGTGGCATGACTAGAGAAGAGCGGAGCCATCCTTCGTCTTCCCAGCACAATACGTTATTAGGTCCATGAAACATTAAGGGCTTTATGAGACACTTCAAATGAGGAAATTTGCTGTAGCAATGACCGTGGCTAAATCTCTAACCTGTGTACATTTAAAAAGTACTATTATTCTTTTACAGTTGGTCAGGCAAAGTGAAAAATATACTATCGATCTTTCAAGGTGACTGTCATTTTTATTCTTATCTGAATATCACATTAGAACGCTCTGTGGAAAGTCATCCAGCCCTGCACTGTTCTCTCTCTACTTTCTTTTTATTCTGTCCCCTTTCTTACTTTATATTTACCAGAAAGCAACAACAAGATGTTTTTAAGGAGGTTCAGGAATTGCCCCATCATGCTTTAAATTTACAGAGAATGACCCTTAAAGGTTTAGGGCAACTTGATCCTAGTCTTGGGATTGGAATTTCTTAGTCTCCATGTTGACACGATAAATGTGTTGCTCTGGTTGGGGGCCTTTGCAGGCCATGAAAAAAGCTCATGACTGCATGGACGAAGATCAAACCGTGGTGTCGGTAGATGTGGCAGAAGAGTCAGAGGAGAAAACTAAAAAGGAAGAAGGGGAAGAAAAACCTGAAAACCCCAAAGAAGACGGAAAGGAAGGAAGGAGAACGAAGACAGTTGAGGTAAACTTATATTGTCCACCTCAAAAGCAGTAATATTATGTTAATTTTATTAGCAGCCCAATTTTAAATGAGGAGAGGCCATTTCATTGTCATTTGTACCCTGTTCTACATTATAGAAATATGAGTATTAATGTAATAAACACTAAAATTTCCCCATGCCAAGAGAATTCATGATTTAGCATAGATAGTGTAGCTTTTCTCCATAGCTTTACAATTATAATTTAAAGGAAAAAAGGTCTTTACGAACACAGTTAATTTATCTTTAGGGTAAAATTCCATCTTGTATGCAAATTTGTAACTATAAAATGTCTTTATGCCCCTTAATGAATGAGGTAATTGAAGCTTTTTCCAAAAAAATTTCATTGCCGCAGTTTTTATTCTGTAGTTTAATAAATTTCTATGTGCATAATTTATATCCTGCCTATGTTCAAAAATGAATTTGCAATAACTTCATCTTACATGGGATTTAATTTTAGAGAAAGTAAGTTTTTAAATTAGATCGGTCTAAAGAAAAATGTCCCCTGAGGTCTATTATTTCGGCTGCCCTTTCACACACCTTCTTGAGTACCTGCCTGTCGTGTGCCCAGCATTGCTCTGAGTACTTGGCATGCAGCTGTGAAAAAGGCTTGCCATATCCCTGGGGACCTGGCAGAGTTCCCATTTTATGGCAATATTTCCACTTAGAGAAGTTGTAGGTACACCCATTAATCTTTGGGTAAGCTTTTAAAGGTCATATTTGGTTGTTTATTCAAGAATTATATAATAGGTTTAGTGTCACAGGGTTTTTTAAAAAGCACCTGCTCAGTGAATTATTTTCTTACTTGCATTTGTTTATTTCAGGAAGTGTACATGCTGTCCATCGAAAGTCTGGCAGAAGTAACAGCACGCTGTATTGAGCAGCTTCATAAAGTAGCAGAATTAATTCTTCATGGACAAGAAGAGGAAAAATCAGCTCAGTACCAAGCAAAAGTTCTCATAAAGTAAATATTACTTTTAATTCTTATTTTTCCAATTTTATATATATGTGCCACTCAAATACACATACACACACACACAAACCCTAAGCTACTAAAGATTCAGATTTCCAGTCAACTAATTACATCGTTCTATGTTATGTTAAGAAAAAGGACTCTTTTAAGAAATAAACTATGTTAGCAAGAATAATAATAATTAACTAAATTCCAAGAATTATTTATGAAGAGATTTAAGGGAAGACACACTAAATCATTCAGAGCTGTGTGAGTGTTTATTTTAATAGATCAAAGTCTTGAAAGCACAGACCTTTGAGGGTAATTACATTTTCAACATACCAACATAGAGAAAGGACACCTTAATGTGACGTCTCAGCTAGCTTCACAAAAGTATGCAAACACACCCCCACTGTTCCTAGGGACTTATACCAACTCTGCATATTCTGAATTCTGGCAGTGATGGTCACTAATGTAAGCCAGTTCGCTGTGGATTGCATGTGTGTGCATATGTGCGGTCATATGTTATGTTCTTCAAAAAATAGTAGCTATTATTATTCATTTATCTAGTGAAATAAAAATGTGTAGATATGTAACTTTATATACGTGAAAATAGTTGGTATGGAGTGTTCATTACAATAGTTGGTATGGAACTGAAAAATGAGCCATTAACTTTTATGTGCATAGCTGTATATTGTGGTACAGAAAATTAGCACAGGTTCAAACAGCCTCTCATTATTATACAGACACAGGAACCAAGATAAGAGCCTCCTAGAGGTAAATGCATACACACACACACACACACACACAGGTTTCAACACACTCATTCACCTTGCTAGCTAACTAGTCTTTGCTTCTTATTGTATTTGGCATTGTAGATTGGGGAGCAAATTTCTACCGGAAGGACCTTCCAAAAATTTGATATTAGTGTCTTTATACTACCGATGGCATTTTTCCTCACTTGTCAGGATCTGTCATCTAGTCTAGATTTTCATATCTAGAAATGTGAAAATCAAAGATATTATAACAACCTCACAATCCTGACCTTGCTATGCCTAGAAAGAATATGTACTTGCCTCAGTGTTTAGAAGGAAGAGGAAAGGGCAAAAAGGAAGAATTTAAAATATTGATGAAAATACCTAGGTACTATTTTATATTTGCAGTACTGATTTGAAAGAGAAGGGCTAAAGTTCAAAAGTCCCTGAGTATGGATAGCAGGACCTTACTCTTAGCTGCTTTCTGATTCTCAGCCCTAGTTGTCCCAACCTTATCAAGCTGCACCAAGCAAAAGGTAATAAGGCTTCATGTTTGTCTGTAAAATAAATGCCTCTTCACGCACCTCCCCAAAATCATAGACAGAGTGGCTCTGGGCTGTCTCCTGGCCCTACTCCTGACCCTCTGCAGATAGTTTTGGATGGATAGATGGATGGGTGGATGGGTGCATGGATGGATGGGTGGATGGATGGATGGGTAGATGAGTGGATGGATGGATGGGTGGATGCGTGGGTGGGTAGGTGGGTAGATGGATAAAGCTCAACAAACCTGAATACATACATAGCTCAGACAGAACCCTGATTTATCAAAACAAAACTTACCTCTGCTGACTTCATTAGATCTTTAACATGTAAGGTTCTTAACTTGGAGTTACTGTTTTTCTAGTAGTGTTTTAATCCCTATTCATAAAAGTCATATACACTAATTGTAAAAGAAAAATCATACAATACTGACATCGCTAGGTAATTAGATTGTTTTCAGTTTTTGTTATCATCTGTAATATTATGACAAACATTATATTGGTTAAATATTTGTGTCCATCTTGCATTATTTTCTTGGAGTAAAGTCCTAGAAGTGGAGTGGCTGGAATAAACTTCGAGTTTTGATATAAGTCTTAAAAACATATCCTACAGGATCTTTATTTTGAGGCATCTAATAAAAACATAATCAAAATGTCGAGACACCTGAGTTTGAATCCCAGCTCTGTCACTTACTACTGCTTGTCCTAAGCAAGTTGCTTAATCTTCTTAACTGTCAGTTTCTTCATCTATAAAATGGGAATAACCACAAAACCTATAAGGTCGCTATAAAGATTAAATATGATTGTGCATATGAAAGTACCTAACATAGTACCTCAATGAATGTTCATTATTCTTTAAAAATGACCAAAAAGCTGGAGAAAAGCCAGTTGGCAAGAATCTTATACCCCTATACATGTGGGGCTCAAGCCTGTTATTTTCCTGCAAACACTTTTGACTCTAAAAAGATGTAGAGTGAGCTAGCTGAATATTCTTTAATTAAGCATGCAGAGAAAACCAGGATTAGATTAAACTGTGATTGAGAATCATGGGAGATTATTGAGAAAAACATTTCTGCAAAGCATCTTCAAACCTTGTTCCTCTAAATGGAATATGGTATTAATATCCGTCAATTGTCTTGACAGTTAAATTATTTTACTTTATTGAAAATCTCCAAATCTCTTTTTTTGTTTTTCAGATTAACTACTGCAATGTGCAAGGAAGTGGCCTCTTTATCAAAAAAGTTTACGAATTCTTTAACCACTGTTGGGGTAAGATTATAATATGGATTCTTTCTCCACCTTTTTAGGGGAGATGGGTCTATGAGGAGCTGTGAGGAAAAGTATAGCATGCAGTGCCTTTTTTGATAGCTCCACAAAATGGAAGCTCCACCGGGATATTTGCTAAAACCAGGCCAAGAGCACCTTCTCTAACCACAGGCACCTCAGGGCTCTAACCTGACTGGGTTCCAGCCCTGAATTTGTCATCGCGGACATACAAGATGTTGAGTGACTTTCCAAACCTCTCTGGGCCTCATTTTCTTTGTAAAAAAAAGAAATGTCAAATGAAGGTTCCTTCTAATACTTAATATCTGTTGTATGTAATTCAAGAATATCTCTTAAAATAATTAATCTTGAATATTCACAATCTTGTTGCCCTCAGAGGCTATTTTATAAGCCACACAAGATAAAAAGTTGCTTTTCTTTGTTGTATACATCAACTTTAACCAAAAGAAAAAATTTACCAATTGGCATAAATGTTTCTGTTCTCAAGGTAATAACTTTGAAAATTTCAGCGTTCATTTGGAGGTGTGGCTTCTGGTTGTTTCCTTTAGATATCAGTCACGGTATATAGCCCCACCTTAGTGGGATTGGGGTTGAGGAGGCAAGTGGAAAATATTTCTTTTTAACCTTTCTACTTTTTCTTTTAAGGCCCTGGATGTAAGGCCAAATGTTTCTTTCCATGAGAAGCATTAGGTTTTACTTCCTGTTTTAGGTAGGGTGTTTTTTGGTTGCAAATGTATTCGTTTCCTAGAGCTGCCATAAGAAATACCACAAACTGGGTAACTTAAGGAAAAGACATTTATTGTCTCACAGTTCCAGAGGCTGGGAGTCTGAGATCAAGGTGCCTCAGGGCCGTGCTTCCTCTGAAGCCTCTAGGAGATGATCCCTTCTATTCTCTTCCAGCTTCTAGGAGCCCCAGGCGTTCTTTGGGGTGTGACACCATAACTGCAATCTGTTTCTCCATCTTCACGTTGTCCTCCCTCCATGTGTGTCTGTGTCCAAATTTCCCTCTTCTTATAAGGACACTAGCCATATGGATTAGGGTATGACCAGTATGACCTCATCTTAATCAATTACATCTGCCACGACCCTGTCCCCAAGTAAGGTCACATTCTGATTTACTGGAGGTTAGGACTTCAACATATCTCTTTGCGGGGGACACAATTTGACCTATAACAGGAAGTAATAGAAACAAAGTAGTTTAGACAGAAAAAGGACTTTATTAAAGGCAACGGAGGAATGTGAGCAGCTCTGGGGACCCGGCACCAGAGATCATGTGCCCTCTCTCTAGTGTTGCTGTTAATGCGACTCAGCTACAGCAGTTCCCAGACCCCATGTCTCTCCATCCGAATTCTGGGTTCCTGCTTGAGAAGGTTTGAAAGACTCATCAGTGTGGGTCAGATGTCCATCTTGGTATGACTCAGCAGTGAGTAGGGCTAGGGTCACATCATGTAAACCTACCTGGCTGCTGGGGTGTACCCGCCTCCCCCAAGCCAAAGGCAGTTCTCACAAGAAGCAGAAGTGATTATGGACCTGACCGTCAAGAGATGTGTGTCTGTCACAATTCTCTAAGTGACTCCGTTAATAAGGAGTGAGCTACATAGCACCTACTTGTTCTGCTGTCAAGGAATCTGGCTCGCCTCTCCTATTTTGTAAGACGTCAGCTTTGGCATTTGTCTAATTTTAGTCCTTCAGCAATGGAGCTTCACTATATGCAAGCAGAGTGAAGCGGGAGGGGGAAGTTCATGGATATGATAGGCTCAATAAAATGCATTTGTGTGCTCAGTGTTGTCTAAGTTGACTGATACCCATGGGCTTTGGCATAACTGGTAGGTTTATAGAGAGGTGTGAGGTCTTACCAGGATGGGATGGCCTCAGTGATTCGGCTTCTCTAGGCTCTTCTCTAGCCTCTTCTCACTCTTCCCACAGTTCGCTAGGTGGGAAACTGAGGCCCAGAGGGGTGGACTGATTCACTCAAGCCTCTCAATTGATCTCTCAGCTCCTAATCGGCTGTCCATCAGACACAGCAGACAGAAAGCCAACTGTTTGGTTCTCTATGGTTGTCCAGTGACGAGGATGTATGTGTCTGCATGTGTGTGTGTTATATGTTCTATGTGATTCCTGTTATTTATTCACATTAGTGGGTAATGTTCATGGTATTGGTTTCCATTCCTTTTAACATATTGTATTCCGGGATGGTGCTCCTCACACCTTAATGTGCAAGCAAATCACCTGGAGATCTTGTCCCTGCAGATTCTGAGCTAGCAGGTCTGGGATGAGGACTGAGATTCTCATTTCTAACGAACTCATGGGTGATAACAATGTTCCTGATCCACAGTCTACATTTTGAGTAGCAAAGTTCTGGCAGATGGGTGTGCACTTGAACATATATATATGCATATATACACACATGTGTACAAATGTTTGCATGCACAAAACCAGAAACACACAAACGATCATTTTGGAGAACGAAAAAGATAAGTCTAAAATAAAGTTCACTAAAATGCCATCTCACCACAATACCCTTCATCCTGTGCTATGATGAATCATTTTCATCAAGTCATTGTTTCTGTTCTCTGAAACAGCCATTATTCATAACTCGAAGTTAATGAGTGTATATTGCTCTCCAGACTCTATTTAAATTGCTTGCACATCTCATTGATTCTGAAAACCAATGTCATTTTATTGCCCTCATTTTGATTACATTTTAGAGGTTTATTGATAATCAAATAAACATGAAAGCAAATACCATAATGGATTTTCTGGTTACTTACTAAAATGACTGGGTTTTTAAAGAGGTTTTTCCCAAGACTCTGTTATAGTTTCCCCAGTAAGACATTACTTTGCCCTCAGTGGAGTGATGTCAATGAAAGTCGGCTGCTCTGGGAAGATATATTTCATTTATATCCTTTTGTTTACCATAAAGTCTTCTGAGTAGTGTAAGGGAAACCAGTCTAGTAAAATTGCTCTCTCTTTTTCAGTCCCTTGAATTATTTATTGTCTAAGAGTAGATAGAACATTTTAGATAGAGAAGACTGTTGACTGATAGATCAATAGTGGAAATAATAATAACAATAATACTAACACTAGCTCTCACTTTTTGAACATCTGCTTTGTATCAGGCACTGTATTCTGTGCTTTCCATGGGTTGTTCATATTTTGCAAACTGGAGTCTGCAGACCTGTTTGCAAGTTACGGTTAAGAATGTTTTAATTTTGCTGCTAATCTGGAAGACATACCCTATAACCAAATATCCATGCTTGCATTTAAAAGAAGAAAGAAAAAAAGACTACAGACTAGGGCTGGAATTAGGGTAGGCGAGTAAGGTACTTAATTCACCAGCAAAATTTAAGGGCCCCCCCCCCCCCCCCCAAAAAAAGACAAAGAAATAACTTCAGTCATCTAGCTAGATATTTTAGTGCAATATTTTTAAACATCAAAATGAAGGCAAAAAAAATTATGATGAACAAAACACCAAAATTTTGAGTAAAGACAGGATTCGACCCTGCCCTTGTACAACTCATCCTCATTCATCTCACCTAATCCCAGACCTGCCACAAGCTGTAAATAGTTAAAAAAAAGGCCTAAGTTTAAATTTCTAGCTATGTGACCTTACATAAGTTACTCAACCTTCCTGGCCCCTGTTTCCTCATCTTTAAATTGGAGTTATCATGGTACCTGCCTACCTCCTAGGATTTTTGTCAAAATTAAATGCAATTATATAGGGGAAGCACCAAATAGGAAGCCTGGTCTGTAGTAAGTATTCCACTTCTCCTCCCCTTCGTCTCTAAGAGATTCCTCAACAAAGCTGCTGTATCACATTTTATGTGTCAAGCTCTGTAGTGTGAGAATCTGATCTGTTAATTTCATCCTTTTGCTTCTGCAGAGCAACAAGAAGGCTGAGGTCCTTAACCCCATGATCAATAGTGTGTTGTTAGAGGTAAGTGGCCCCTGGAGAGAAAGCCCTTCTGTATCAAAGCAAATGTTGGAGCTACATTTTTTGGTCTTTCTCCCAGACAGCAAGTGTTACTGCAATCCTAAATCTTATCAGCAGTCTTTTTTGAGTACCTTTGTGCAGCTCAACCAGCTGTAAACCCGCAGGTGAAGCAACAATACCTAATTTTCAAGAATTCCTGATTGTAAAGAGAAACGCTAAGCTTGCATGTTATTTCTGTCGCTGTTTCCTCCAGCAGAAGCAGATTTCTGCCGCCAAGTTTGACACCAGATTTAACAGTGTGATTATTGGCTGCGATGAGAGATTCTTGCTCAGTGGTGATTTTTGTAAAAATGGGCACTTCCTTCCATTCACAATAACCTATGATTTAGCTGGGTCTGAGCTCCAGACTGGCAAAAATGGCAAATAGGATGTTTAGCCTCTGCCCATTCAGTGACCAGAGACACCATCCTCTGTGACTACTTGCTCTGTGGCCTGCCCGCCCGCCAGGACTTTGTAGCATAGGTTATGAAGCGCCCCTGACACTGCTGTGTCTTTGCCAGAAGCAGAGATGTAAGAGAGAGGAAAAGAGGCCCAGAGGCCTTCTCATTCCTGAGTCATAGGCACTCTGTTCTATCTGTGGTTGGTGGAGGAAAACCTTCCGTAGCGGCCACACTATAAGAAACTGGCACATCTGTAGCCACAGGGCACCCGGCTGAAGCCACAAGTCTGAAGTAGCTGTCAATTACAAAAACTGGAAATTAGAAAACTTCAACTCAGGGAGGGCTACCCATATATTTATAGCAGTGTTTGTAGGAGTTGTGCCTTACTGCTAAGGAAAACTACCAAAGTACAAAAGTTACAAAGTGGTGGCACCCAGTGTTATTGTTTGGGACACAGCCACACAGAAGGGACAAGGAACTGTAGGGGCAGGTTCTGGAGGGACAGACACAGCTAAGAGGAAACCAAGGCAATCAGAGGCAGAATATGGAACAAGAAAATCTCTCGCCTGGCTAGCCAGAAGGCATGAGCAGATTAATGCACCATATCGGTCCTGAGGAATATGAGGTCAAATGTCGATTCATTCTCCCAATGGAAGTTTTCTCAAGTTTTACTTACCTGAAACTTTAAATGGCCTCTCCCTCTAATACTGTATGTTAGGGCACCACAGAACATGAATAGCAACATCAAATATCCAAACCAAGCAGAAGGTACCAACATGCATGGGAAGATACTAGCATTCAAGGCTTGCCATGAATAATTGCACAATGACATCTCCAGTTAGCTTTATGTAGACCATTCTTGTTTATTCGTCTATAGATTCAGACAAACTAGAGCCTCCTTCATACTGTGCTTTTATTTCAGGGCAGTGGGCTTGACCTGAGAAAAGCATAGGCAAGACTGGACGTGTTGTGTCATAAATATACGCATATCGATGTACCCTAAAAGTCGATGGAAATGTCTTGCCTCATTTTGAGTGAATCCCTCTCTCTGTTAGTATAGATAACTGAGACTTGGATGTACTCTATCCAAAGGAGTGTGCTTACATTTGCTTTAAACAGCAACATTAAAAGAAAAATATTATAAAATATTGTGGGGTTTGGGGAGAGGGAACATTATCAAATTGGAAGACTTGTCAAGATTAAATCTGAAAATAACCCTTTAACCACATGTTTCTCCTCTCACAGGGCTGCAATAGCATGACATACGTACAGGACGCCTTCCAGCTGCTACTGCCCGTTCTGCAGGTTTCACACATCCAGACCAGTTGTTCAAAAGCACAGCCGTGACCTGGCCAGACTCCATCTAATTAAAGGAAATGGCAGGCCATGTTGCTTTGATATATATACCATTTAATGGGATGTTTCCTACACATCTGACCACAGATGCCCATTTGAGGACACTACAAGCAGTTTTGCACAGACAGTATTGAGAATGCAAGTTTAAAGAAAGTATCATTTCTCTTAATGTATATGGTTGTTTTTAGAAATAATTGTATTTTTCTTCATGTTAATTTAAACTTACATGGCTTTGTATTAATAATTTCCTTTAATCTAAAGTTCATTCACAAATACTCATTTCCATTTTCCTGGTCAAGCATGCTATATTTAGAAATTCATGGGCAGACCCAAGACTTTCTTTCTTTTTTTTTTTTTTCCCCAAGACTTTCTTTTAATCCTTTAAATTTCCCATTCTTTTTTTTTTTTTTTTGGAGAAAGATCAGCCCTAAGCTAACGTCTGCTGCCAGTCCTCCTCTTTTTGGTGAGGAAGAGTGGCCCTGAGCTAACATCCGTGCCCATCTTCCTCTATTTTATATGTGGGATGCCTGCCAAAGCATAGCTTGATGAGTGGTACCATGTCCACACCCGGGATCCCAACTAGCGGACCCTGGATCACCGAAGCAGAACGTGCAAATTTAACTGCTGTGCCACCAGGCCAGCCCCTAAATTTCCCATTCTTATTGTATTACTTTAAGTCAATTCTTACACTGAACTTAGTTTTGTTACACAGGTGTCATGGGTAAAGATAACACTACTTATAGGTTTTACCTATTATGGTAAAAGAGGAACATAAGTATCTCTTTATAGCCATTCATTGTCTAAACAAGGACTTATTGAGCTCCTACTGTGTGCTCACAATTGAGGAACGTGATCTCATCCCAGTAGGGACAGATATTCTGAAAGGAGGTTTATAATAATTCGTAAAATGCCTTAAAGTACTAAAAAATTTTCTAAACCTTAAAAAATTTGAACAAGCTAAATTAGTGGTTTTTAAAATGTTCTACCCTTCAATTTATTGTATTTTCCCACATTCCTTGAACTTTTTTATCCCAAACTTTATATATGGGGCAAAATATATATATGAAAAGGGGTACTAAGAGTATTTAGCTTAAAATTGACTTCTTATGATCATAAGTACATAATAGCATAATTACAAAGCTTGGAAGTATTCAAATAAGAAACTAAAGGGATTTCAATCAGTAGACCCCAGGACTGCATTTTTACGTCTAGTACAGTTGAGTCAAGCTGTTCCAAAAATACACAGATCGCTCTCACTGGTGGCAAATACCGTCATTGCTTCTAAAGAACAGAAAATACTGATGTGTGAGTTGACCCACTGGTATGTTGATTGCTGAGAGGCTGCACAGAAGACCCTGTAGCCAGAAGAGGCAGAGTCAATGGGCACTTTGACTCCTGAGCTCCTACGTTCATTCTGGGTTGGAGTTCTGTATAATGCTCCTATTTCAGAGCCCCTCCTTACAGGCGCTGTCACAAGACATCTTGTCCAGTGGCTCTCTCCAGGTCAGATGAAGCCTCTCATTTTGCAAGGGTGAAAATGGCTCCTTCACGTTTCCTTTTATTCCCCTGATAGAGTAGATTGCCTTTGCCTACAGGCAAAGTAGGGGTATTTTAATATCCTACATCTTATTAGCATTTCATTTGTCTATGTCCCGTATTTCATTTGTGTAGCTCCTGAAACAGCCAAATAGAAAACATGAGAACAAATTATTTACAATCTAGAAAAAAATCCTCTGAGGAATCAATTAAAGATGGCTTTTTTTCTACTTGCTTTTTGATTGCCTGAAATGTTTCCGTTATTCAGTCTAGAGAACAATTATAGCTGATGAAAATGTTGGGTTGCCTCTCCATAAATTTTAGACTTATTATGTATAGAGCAAAGCAAAGGACTTAGATTTACAATTTCTTCACAGCAGATTTTTTAGTATCAGATAGATTTATAGACATTAACTGGAAATGTAAAGAAACAAATAGTTTCAAAGGAGCTCGATTCCTGGAATTAGACTGTAAGCCTAACTGTACCCATTTAATGCATAGCAAAATTTTAATCATAAAATAAAATAGAAATCTGTAAAAGAATAAGAGAGATAATTATTCTTTAAAAAGTAGTTGACTCTATTTACATTACATTTGCATATCTTTTAATGGTAGACTATTGAAGGGTGCCAGGTGGAAACGTAGGCTGAAAGATGATTCCTGGGGCCTAGGTCCATGGTCTGTGAATTACGTTATTTAAGAGAGAATTATCTCTTAAACTATATCCGCTCTCCAGGATTGCTGTCTTTCAATACTGCTTTTCACCATCACTTTTAAATAATTGCTTCTTTGCTTTGCTTTAAAACCTGGCAAAGCACAGGACCCAGATCTGGGCAAATGTCAATCAGTTACTGAATGAATGATTTAGCAGGCTTCCTTTGGAAGTTTTCTATTCCTTCAATAATCCTTTACGTAAATTGGGTTCATTTCACTCTATGCAATTACCCTGAATGAGCGTGCCAGTTTTTTTCTTACATCAAGTGCAAAATAAGTTCTGGTCTAAATAATGAATGTAGTCCTGTGCCTATGCCTTATTAAATAAAAAGCATCAAAAGCATATTTCAAATTCAAAGCAAAATGCATCCAAGAAAAACTGCTTTGGGGTATGGATACACACAGCGCTAAAGGGCGAAATTGAGTCCCAGATCTGAAAGCAGAGGCCTAAGTTTAAATATTCTGTCCCACTGAGAACAGAAGTCTCTCTTTCTCTGGATCACACGCTGGGCTGTACATCAAGCTTGTGATTCAATGAGCAGTGTGACTAGTGAGGCAGCGGCAACACTGAGCTGGGATTGCAGCAGCCTCGGCAACACCATCCAAGGAAGCATGGAACCTGGGAGCTGCAGGGCTCATGGCGGGTGAAAGAAGCACCAGCCTCGGGTGGGCTAAAGGAAAGTGCTAAATATAGGGAGAGGTCTGAACCCAGAAATGAGAGCGTTTCCTGTGCATTTCCCACGTTTGTCCCAATGTGCCCTTATGTCTAGGAAGTCACCTTTCTGCACAGGTCAGCCATGCTGCGCTTAAGTTAGAAACAAGAGCAGACAGATTCCAATCATAGCCACCCCAGAGATCCAGGACAGAGCATCTCAGGGAGGTAATTCAGCGAAAATGTGAAATAAACGTGTCTCTCTTCTTTCCTAAAAAACAAACAAATATATATAGTATATGTATTTGTATCTACATATGTACTGTATATTTATGAGTGTATGCTGAACAGATGGGGTAGGTCATAATACGTGATTTCAGTCTGTGTTTAATTTTATAAAAGCAATTATTCTTCAGCATCAAGCTATTTTTTGTAATGTAAAATTGCCCTTTGATCTTCCTCTTCAGCGTGCCCTACATTCTGATATTCAGATTCAGGCTTCAACTCAGCTTCTTCAATGATTGTGTCTGTAAAGGCACAGTGGAAGAGACCATGTGCCAATCCATCCCAGAACTGCAAGTATGCCTGGGTTCTGTAGGTGATTAGGATTCAAAAAGCCGTAGGACTGGATTCAGACCGGCCATTCTTCACTTAAAAGAAAAGATCATGTGGTTAACCACTTGTCTTATTTTTCTAGATATTTCATAACCTATTCAGGTTTGTGTTCATTTTCTATATGCTCGCCTATAACAGATGGTCCTCTGCACTATGTGCTATTAAATCTGAGGAAAGTCACCATTCTGTCCTTCTTTTTTTTTTTTGCTTAGACCCTGAAAATAATCTGAGTTATTCTACCCTTTGAGCATTTTACCTTCAGCAATGATTAAATTATTACAACCCAACAGTAAGAAATGTATTGACGGTTTTTCTGATATGTCTGGTGTCTAGGGTCATCATAGACTGGGATAGAAGCTGATCACGGAGGAGAATTTTGTGTTGGGATTTAAGCTACATTTACCTTTGTCTGCATCGGAGAGTATTTTTCTCTGCGTGAGCTGTCAGCCAAAAGGCAATAGGATTATATCTGCCTGTGGTCACTGCTGACTTACTTGACAGGCCTGTCTCTTCTGTTAGTCTCAAAGGAATTCTGTACTGCAAAAGAATAATAGGTACATTTCTTATATGCCTTCCACGAGCACCGAAGTTTAGGGTAATTCAAAGATGGTCTAGCTCCCTGCCCTGGGTGTCACCACTGGGCTTCCAGAGCTGTCATTTGGAGGAAAAAACCAGCAGAGAAGCCAAGGCCAGATGGATGCAACCTTGGCAAAAAACACAGCCGAGCCTCTGCCTTTGAGTCCCTGCCATCTTCATCTTTTTTCTCTCTCAGGAGGTTTTCTTGGACAGTCATTAGGTGCCTCTCTTCCAGGATCAGCTTTTAACAGCCTGCCGCTCTTTGCCATCTCTTCATCTCTTTCTCTTTCTCTGTGTTTATACTCTCCTTCCTCCATTTATCTCACCAGAAAACGATCCACAAGATTTCAATAATAATAACTAATATGTATTTACTGTGTGCTGGGCACCATGCTGAGTATTTTTTATCCATTATCCCATTTAATCTCCATAATCACCCTGTTAATTAGATACTATTACAACCTCCACTGCACAAATGAGGACATTGAGACCCAGAGAAATTATATATCTCATCCAATGTTGCACTACTGGTAAAACAGAGCCGGGATTCAAACACAGGTCAGTCCAACCTGACTAGCTAGCGTTTTAAACTATTATACAGAGCCTCTCAATGAAAGAGAAATGTAGCATGTTATTTTTAGAGGCAACTGAACACTTATATGCCAGGCTATCTTTACGCTGTGGGATGGATTTGTAGCTGAAAGATTTGATCATCAGCTTCGGGTGTTTCTGTGCAACTGAGAACAAACTGAGACTAAAGAGACAACAGAGTGAAGCCACGCGAGATTATTGGGCCCCTGGGTGGTTCTCCACAGGCCCCCTCACCACTTCACAGATATTTACATCAAGCGGCTTCCTGGTCATCATCCACACAGCATCCCATCTCACAGGTGCTTTTGACATTCCTAATGTGGCTCCATTTTCTCCTCCCCGTCTCCTGTTTCTAGTGCCAGGGAAGACCATTCATAAATCACCATTCTTCCTGCAAATCCTTAACCCTCTACAACCTGCCTGGAGTGTGGGGTTTTTTAATGCTTCCCTTGCCTTGAAGATTACCAACTTGTCTAGGCAGCCTTTCAGCTAACTCTTCAGTACCAAGTGCTGTGAGATGCTGATAAATGTTTTAAAGATGTACTGAATAATGCTTTCTTGTCCCCAAACTTGGTGCTATCCCCTAGTAAGCCCAAGAAATGATGATGGTGATGGTGGTGATCATGATGACAATGATGGTGGTGTACTTATTTATTGAGTACTTAACTATATTCCAGACACTTTACCTCCATAATCTCATTTAATCCTCAGTGTCAACCTTATGCGATAGCTACTATTATTATCATACCCATGATGAAAAATGAAGCTCAGAGAGATTAAGTAATCTGCCTAATGTTATCCAACTGAAAATTGGAAGAACTGAGATTTATAGCCAGGCAGTATATAGAATGCTAGACAGAGCCCATGGACAAGCAAATATCTGGTCATAAAAAGAAAATTTGCTCGTTTTCCCTTGGGTTCAATTCTTCTCTTCCAGCTATACCTGGGCTCTCTCCTCTCCATCCTGCGGTCTCAGGCAGAGAAGGAATGTTCCACAGATCTCCCTGACAGAGGGCTAACCATATTTCTTCTGCCAATGCATCTGATACCAAGAGAAAGTAGGTAGCCTGTATGTGCCATTCTCCCTCATGTTGAGGGATTCACTGAAAACTGTGGTTGCCCTTTGACACTTCTGCAGGAAAGCTCTAGTCTGCTATCTTTGGGGGAAATTCCACTGCTAGAAAAAGCGATAAAAGACAAGAAACCAATGATGAGCTGCTGGGCAGGAAGACTCTGGCCATTTCTTTGAGAAAGAATTGTTTGGTTCTGGAGGGCATCTGAACAATGCATGGGGTACTTTTCTTTCAGACAGCCTCACAGCTTCCTCCCTCACTCATTTCAGGTCTTTATTCAAAAGCTACCTTCTCAGTGAGATCTCTCTGAATCAAACTGCAACCCTCTCAAAGTTTATATTCTTTCCCTGCTTTGTTTTCTTCTCCTTAGGATGTATCACTGTCTAACATCCTGTGTGCCTTAATTTAGTCTGTTATCTGTCTCTTGCACTAGGATGTAAATTTCATGAGACAGGAATTTTTGTCTGTTTTGTTCATTGCCATTTCCCAGCACCCACAGCAATGCTTGGCACACAGTAGGGGTTCAGTAATTATTTGTTGAATGAACAAATACATCAAAGTCTTAAGTGTACAATCTGTAAAAGCTGAATGAGAGAATGGAAACAGCCATATTTCAGGGTAATTAATGATGGGAAAATGGTTGAGTTATATTACTACATTTTAACTATAGAAGTAATTGGGTCCATTTTAATGGTATTTGGTGTTGTGGCATAAATGGATATGATTTGGGGATTTAGAAATGCATAAACATTTTTCAATTAAAGTAAATGGAATTTACATTTTTTACTTAGAAGAATTCAGTCTATGAAGAATTTTTTAAGACTCTTCACAAGGCAGGGCTAGACTATAGTGAAAAATGAGAACCACTTAAATAAGTAACTGTGGTATATCAGTACTATGGAATATTATGCAACAGTTAAAAAGAATGTGCCTTAGGGGCCAGCCCAGTGACATAGTGGGTAAGTTCATGCACTTTGTTTCAGTGGCCCAGAGTTCACAGGTTCAGATCCTGGGTGCAAACCTACACACCACTCATCAAGACATGCTGTGGCAGCAACCCACATGCAAAGAAATAGAGGAAGATTGGCACAGATGTTAGCTCAGGGCCAATCTTCCTCACCAAAAGAAGAAGAAGAAGAAGAAGAATGTGTCTTAGTCAGTTTGGGTTATGGGCTATAACAAATAAACGTAGGCTGAATGACCTAAACAAACATTTATTCCTCCAATTCTGGAGGCTGGGAAGTCCAAGATCAAGGTGCTGGCAGATCTACTGTCTGGTGAGGGCCTACTTCCTCGTTTGCAGATGGCGGTCTTCTGGTTGCATCCTCATATGGCAGAGTGCAGAGAGGGAGAGGAAGCAAGCTCTCTCGTGTCTCTTCTTATAAGGGCACTAATCCCATTCATGAGGGCTCCACCCTCACAACCTAAATACTTTCCAAAAGCCCCACCTCCTACTGCCACCACATTGGGGATTAGCCTTCAACATAGGAGCTCTACAGGGACACAAACACTCAGTCGATAGCAGGATGGAATAGATCTCTGTGCTAACAGATAGAGCTCCAAGATGTGTCATTGAGCAAAAAAAGAAAGCTGCAGTATGGTACTGGGAGTATATTTATCGAAAATAACACATGCATACACACAAAAACATACTACACACACACACACCCCTAGAAGAAGATCTGGAAAGATACACACAAAACTATTAACAGTGCTTGTGGGCCGGCCCAGTGGTGCAACGGTTAAGTGCACGTGTTCTGCTTCCATGGCCCGGGGTTCGCCAGTTCAGATCCTGGGTGCGGACATGGCACCGCTTGGCACGCCATGCTGTGGTAGGCGTCCCACATATAAAGTAGAGGAAGATGGGCACGGATGTTAGCTCAGGGCCAGTCTTCCTTAGCAAAAAGAGGAGGATTGACAGTAGTTAGCTCAGGGCTAATCTTCCTTAAAAAAAAAAACAGTGCTTGCGACCAGCGTCAGGGAGATGGTCAGAATTTGACATGGTAATCAAAGGAGACTCTGGTGTTATTTGTAATATTTAAATATTTTTATAATGAAAATGTGTTAATGGATGACTTAAATAAGGAAATTTTTAAAAATCAAACCGAGAAGCAAAAGAAAATTGCCTCTGATCAGGGAAGTGAGAGGATAGGGCCCTGCCGGAGACTTACGTTGTAAATAAACTGTAAAATGCACAGGGTATTTTTCAACAGAAGAACCAGAAGTGTGAGAGAGAGCATCTAAATGATTTCGATTTGTTTGTCTTCAGTGTTCCTAAAAGGTTCTAAGACAAATTTGATGACTATACAAATCTCTCCTTGCTTTCCTCAGAAAAGCCCAAACTAAGTATTCCAAATGCATGGTTTGTGAAGACTGATGATGTAAACAGAAAAATCTGTCATTTCCATCTCATTGGAAAAAGACTCCAACTTCCTTAGCCAGACAGTCTCTCTGATCTTCCTCCTAAACCCGAACAGCTCTGGGATACATAATGACTACAGAAGCAATTTCAGAAACTTCTGGAGGGAACCGCCACACAAATAAATGAGTCTCTGGTTCAGAGTTATTAGCTTGATGCCCAAACGCATACCATATCTGCAAGAGGCAGTTTACAATCTGCTCATCTTGACAAATGTATCCCAAGGGGTTCAAATCCCTGCATTTGCAATTCCTGTCTCTCCCTCTCCAAATTTATGGCGAAATTGTAGACTCGGATAACGTGTCAGGGCTGAACGAACCGAGGTCTCTGCTCTGCTCCCGCAGCTCCATTTCCCTCAAAGAAGAGTAATAAATGGAAAGCAAACTCTCAGCAGATAATGAATCTGAGTCCTAATGACCTTCCTGAACTACAAAATGGATTCGTAATTTCCTTGGCATTGCCCAAACCATTTGGTGCCTGTAGTGACGTATGAAAACATTTTAGCCATTTGGGACCACGACTGTGCGTTTTTAACCATTTCCTCAATGATTCATGAAAGGTCAGAACTACTTTTCCCTGGCAAGGTAAGAATTGTCCGTCAATGGTATTGGAAGACTTCTTTCCCACCTGCCCTGTGTATTGCCTTGATGGGGGTGTGATTGGTTATTAACAAGTCTTGGTCTATTCTGCAGCCTCTGGGACCACAGTATGGCCATCTGTGTAAGATATGGGTGTTACAAGCCAATGCCTGGTATCCTACATCTCTCTCTCTTTTAAAACCACTTGGTCTCTGGCAAGGAAGGTAGAGTGAAGACTCGCATTTATTCAAAGGAAGTCTTGTGCAAAATAACATTTGCTTGCTGAACAATGCCCAGTCTGTCACTCGGCTGGTCGTCTCCATCTGGATTTGCTGAAAAGGCAGCAGTTGGTCATTCACTGCTGGGCAGCAATACCAAATGGGAGTAATATACATCAAATCGTCTGAAATTAGTTGGCTTAAAAGATGAAAGGCTCATTGATTTTTAAAAGCCTTCCATGTATTGCATCCAAATGTTGCCTTTTTGCTTCTTTGAGGTTGTAACATATTTTTCATTCCAGAGCTATAACTGAAACAAATCATGAGGTAAAGTAAAAGAGGAGAACATCTATTGATTTTCATGAACCTATACTCTTCATTCATTCAATCATCCAGCCAGCCAGCCAGTTCACAAACACTTATTGCAACTGCCATGCAACTCTACTAAATAAAATAGGGTTCAATTTGAAATTCACCTTGTACTTCTATCATCCAAAATTATATATATCATTTTGAGCAAAGAAATCCATTGGACATATCCAGAGCTTCTTGCAACCACTCACCTATATGCTGATGACACCCAAATTTCTGACATCAATCTAAATTCCAGCCATATAGTCAACTTCCTACCAGACACCTGTACATCAGTATTTAGGTGTCCCACTAAACTTAGTCTGAACATGTCCAAGTTGAATTCATCTTCTTTCCCCCTCCTCCTACCATCACTGTCCCAGGTGGATGCATAGTGTTACTCTCCCAGAAGTCTAGCTGCCACCCTGGGTTGTCACTTTTTTTCATCCTCAGCAGGGCAAGTTGAGGTTTTCAAGCACTATCAATTACTACTTCTTTGTTTATCTTCCTCCATCCCATTGCCTTAGTCTTGTTTCATTTTCTTCTCATCCATCCTGTGAACTAGTGTAATAGATACTGAGGGGTAGCAGAATATGCCACCCCAAATATGACTGTAGGAGTTCAAGATACGCTACCCCAAAGTATGCTGCTTTGGTATGTTGATTATTTTGAGCCGTAGGCACTTGAAAAACAGTAAATGCAGGGAGAGACTTTCTCTGAACTCCCCTTATCTGCTTAAAGACAGATCCTCCAAAAAGAACTCAGTTGTCATAGATCCCCTCCCCTGGAGATTCATCAACTAGGGAGGATTGACTCTTATCAAAGGAGAGGAGACTAGAAGTCCATACCACACCCAGAGAAACCTAGTCACAAACTATCATACCTCCCATCTATTCTTATAAAGGCCCATTCGTGTTTCCTAAAGTCATTTATTCTCCCTAAGAGGCCTATACGCCCTCTCCCCTTTCCCTATTAAGATGCTATTTAAGCCTGAATTCTAAGTCACCTCAAGGAGTTACTCATTTTTCCCTGAGTATCTTCCATGTATACATGAAGATACATGTTAGTAAACTTCTGTTTGTTTTTCTCTTGTTAATCTGTCTTTTATTACGTGGTCTCAGCTGAGAACCCAGAAGGATAGAGGGAAAATTACTTTTCCTCCCCAACAATACCATGCTGGTGTTGACGCTGAACCTCTTAATCTCAAGTTCGTGTGCCTGATGCACACTAAGCCAATCACGAGACATCAGTGCTTTGAGATGGAAAAAGGTTTATTCAAATTGGCCAAAATGAGAAGACAGAAGGATAGGTTCTCTCAAATCCACCTTAACAAGAGAAGAAAGCAGAGGTTTTAGAGAGCTAAGGGGCTAGGCAGGAGAAGTTTCAGAGAAACAAAGGGGTAATCCATGTTTCTCTCGCTCCAGATAAGCTCTTGGACAATCTGACTTCTGGGGGTCAGTGGCAGCTGGGGGCTGGTTATCTGGTGATCATATCTTCCTTTAAGGCATTCTTTTTCTTCTGTAAAACAAACTCACAAATCCTTGTGACCCTTGAGTCATCCCTCAAGTTAAACAAGAAAACAGTAAATGGACAAGATTAACTTCTTTTCATAACAAGGTGGAAAGGTAATCTTATTGAATATTTACAGCAACCCTCAGGCACCCAGCTTCATGGTCAGCACAGGTCTCAGTCCGGTTCTCATCGCCCATGATGGTGTGGTCAGCATGGTCTCTCTCAGAGCACAAATCTGGTTGTTCCTCAGATTAAAACCCTCACTGGCTCACCCCAGCATTCAGGAAAATACCCAAACAAGACCCTCTCCAGTCTGGTCTCTGCCTACCTTTTCAGGCACCTTCATCAATTCTTCCCACAAGACTCAAGGGTAAAACCCACCGAGATCCTCGTGGGTTGCCCCTTGCACCATGCTCTCTCTCACCTCTGTGCAGTGGCAACTTAACTTATGCGGCTGCCACCATGCATTGATTGGAGCCCAAGAGAGACCTATATGAAATGAAGGACAGCATTGACAATGTCATAGACAATGCATTTCTAAATCAGTACTGCATCGTTAACACAAGTGAAATTGGGCTTTAATGGAATTTATCTTTCACTGGATTTTTTAAAAATCTGGTTATAGTATAAACCCAAAAGAGTGGATGAAATTCCATAAATCCTCCAGTGTCTCAATCTTCTCTTACTGCAACCATTCAAAAACTGGTATTTACGGATAATTGGGAAGGAAAAAAAGGATTTTCCAGGGAAGTATGTTTAACCAATAATAAACCCTTTTTTTTTTTTAACTATAGAAACTTCCCAAACGTTTTAGTTTATTATTGTGCATTAGAACTCTCCAAAAAGCAGATTTAAGGTATAGCTTTTCTCCAGGTTGAACAGAGAAGCCTGATTCTGGAACATCAATTAACAGGTCCTACAGTGGTGTTCCTCTGAATGCAATCTGGCTTCTCTCTGTTCCAATAAGCTTTGGTGTAATAAATCACTCCTTCAGCTGTGCAACAGCATTTAAGGCCTCTCTCCTAAATCTTTAATTGGTTAAGCAGTTACAAGCTCAAATTATATAGCGTAAAAAATATCATAACACATCACAGTATTGTCAGGTTTCTCTTGCAGAACTCTGACATTCTCAAGCTTAATAAAACCCACCTCTCTCTCATATTAATTACCTCAATGTCCTTGAAATAGAGAATATCACAGTTACCACTATTTGCAAAGAGAGCATATTTCTGTCTCCTGTCTCCTGCATGCCAGGAGCCCACTCTGTGTGTATGTGTGTATGTGTGTGTTTTGGAGGACACATAGATCTTGAATGAGAGCCCCCTTTTCTGTACATCACTGCCCAAGTGCCTGTATATGTGTTCCTTCCTCCCTGTTCAACTTATTCTTTAGACTCAGATTGTGTCCCCTCCTCCAGGAAGTCTTCCCTCACTTCTGTCTTCCACCTTTATTTAGCTGTCCCTTGTCTGGGCTCCCATACCAGTCTATCCATTAAGTTCACAAATTTTCACAAACACTTACTGGGTAATTTCTCCATCAGGCAGCTGGCTTGGTGCTGGGACTTCAGAGAGAGATAAAACCAGTCCCTCAAGGAGTTAAGATGCAGCTCAGCCCTTTTCTGACTGCATTATAATTGTTTGGGTTACCTGTCTTTGCCATCGGACTGTGCCTGGCATAATGTAGGTATTATGTTAACAAACGGATGGATAAATGAAAGACCTTCACCTCAGCAATATGTTAATAATCAAAAAGGAGCCCATCGGAGGCCTCCGTATGTAAAAAACTTCAATTAAATTTCACTGAAAAAACTGCTAATACACTAGGTCTAGGTGCTGGGATGGTGGGGTAGGTTCCACACTGCTCAACTGTTCGGGGGTGTTAATTAAACAGGAAGGAGAGATGGAGGCTCAGACACTGGGGCACAAGTAGGCCAACCTGTCTCCCTGGGGAGGGGAGGCCTACATGCCCAGGGCTCATACAACTGGTTCCCAAGAACTGGCTCCCAAGAGAGGTGGGATAACCTGGTTCTTCCACCCTTACCCAACCCATCTAAACGAGCAGATTCTGCAGACCACAGCCTGTGTGATTTCTGACTATGATGAAATTTCAGGCGCTACATTGATCTGATTATTCTGTAAAAAAGCAACAATTACTGAATAATGGAGAACTTTTCTTGTAGTATTAGTCTGCTATTTAGATAGCTAGAATACAATAGTCAATTTTTTAAAATACTCTTTTTCTCTACTGAATTTTTCACTCTGAATAATCTAAGAAAAAAATCTCACCGCGATGTAGTCATTGAGCACTGTGGTTTGTTTTGGCAGAGAGGATCTTTGTTATGATAAATTGCTTAAAAATAAAACCTACGTTGTT